>NC_045732.1:84932344-85232344 GCF_009834535.1 Camelus ferus | reverse complement strand
GCTACTAGTTAGGTTACTATATAACAAGCTTTTCCTAAGACAATAAGGAGATGAAATGCGCTAAACATAAAGTGATTTCTCAAAATTATATATTGTCAAGGCACAGAAGAGTTAGAAACATGGAAATTAAAAGTTGTAGAGTCAACATGTAATCCAGAAAAAAGAAATGTCTAGCAGAAGAGAATAAAAATTTCTCAGTGTTTCTACACCTTAATCAGAGTTGTCTGTTCTAGGCAGCAATTTTAGTTGTTTAGACAGAAATGTACCAAGAATGAAGAACATGGAGTCTTTAGGACCCCAGAGCTTGATGGAAACATCCTAGAAACCCAATTTTGCTTTCCTTATGCTGTGATTCTCTGCCTTGGAAGGTTCTGAGTGGTGAATGACTTTACTAAGCGGGGTGCCTCTCAGACAACTGGTCTCATTTATCAGCCTAGGGGCCACTCTCATAGTAAACTAATTAACCAACTCTCTGATTTACATTTAGTCCCTTGTGAGTTTTTCTTTTAAGAGTGAATTCATTCACTGGAACCAGAACACCCCTTGGTAAAAA
Source organism: Camelus ferus (assembly GCF_009834535.1). Taxonomy (NCBI): domain Eukaryota; kingdom Metazoa; phylum Chordata; class Mammalia; order Artiodactyla; family Camelidae; genus Camelus; species Camelus ferus. The sequence goes on along the minus strand of NC_045732.1, from coordinate 85,231,791 downwards.
GGACGAAATGTGTTTCTGCGCCCACAAGGACGAAAACCAGTTCCTAGAACCAAAGTGGTCTCAAAAGTATGGGAACCATAAAGCCCCAAAGGGGAAGTAAGTACACCGCATGTGTCTGAGTTGTTATCTTCTGGTTGAATGCAGTGTGTTATGGTGTTGATTGCTCTTGTAGCTACATATACTGACCCACTTTGGTTTCTCCAGTTTCCAGGTGCTCATGAACAGCAAACCAAGATCTAGCAAAGGCTGGTCTCAGCCTGTTTTTTTCTCCCCACTTTAGTCTACACATTCCTATGGCACTGAGTTTCCATAACCCTTCAAATTGTGAGAAAAGCACAGTATATAATAGTAAAAATCAACAGGCAATTTTATCCTCTAACTGGAGAAAGCACTTGGCAGACATCATTAATTCATCCTCACCACATTCCTATGAGGTGAGCATCATCGTCATTTTCTAGATGATAAACCAGAGCTTGTCTTACAAGAGTAGGAAACTCTTAATGCATTAAATTGATCTCAAATAGAGCCTTCTTTCTTACTTAAATATCATACCTCTTATTAGAAAGCACCTAAACTCTCAGAAGCCTTTCCACGTTTACAAGTAGTTTCCATGTTGTAAAGTGATTTCCCCCATTTGTCACATATGCAGAGTGATCATTAAACGATGCAAATAGGAGGAGCACTTTGGTGTGCAGCCTCCGTAAGTTAAAAATTCTAAAAATATTTGGAATGCAACATTGGGAATTATTCTATATTATCAGTAACCTGACTGTGAAAATATTAGAAAGGGAATTCAGGAATATAGCTTCAGTATGTCTTTTGGTGAGGGGCTTCAAAATTACATCTTAACACAATGTTTTATTATCAGCAAGGAGTTAGTTCACTCACAGCAAAAAGTGACAAAATGAAAACCAATTAAATAATGTGGGGGAGGGGCTGTCTGGAAACATCTTGTTTAAATTGTGCAGTAAACATGTGGTTTCTAATTCTCTTGGTTACTGTGTTTCCTCTAAAAGGATGGAGAAGCCCTTGTTCTCCAGTTCCCTTGTCCTGTACACGGTTTTTGTTCCATTGCTGGAGTCAGCTGGAGCCTGGATTCCTTTACAGAAAGAAAAAAATAAAAACAAAGAAATGTCAAATTCTTTAGATTGGTTTGCTTTTCCTTTTTTAAAATTTGAATGCAGAAAATTACACACAAAGGAAAATAAACTATCTGATAACTTGATGTCTGAGCTCTGGGACCAAGAGTTTTAAATTGGGTCAGCTTGCCTGAAAGTCCACGAGCTAATGAAAGGTGGCCAATCCCAGAAAAAGCCAAACCAGAAGTTGAGCCCTGGGGAGTCATTAAACTGGGAAAAGACTGAAACTACTTCTCCTAGAAAGAAACAGAAACACAAAAGTATAATCTCTCTCCAAACAGACTGATCAATACTCTTGACTAGTGACTGCCCTGCATGATAATTCAGTTTCTCAATCTTTGCACTTTTCCTCAGTTCATTTTAAAGGAAAAGTTCAAAGTCTACATTCTGTTGCTGTCAGACATACTTTTCACACCTTGAAGGAAGGGAATTCAAAATTGGTTTTGAAGTGTCTTGCAGACCAAGGCCTTTTTTTTTTTTTTTTTAACCATTTTAGTCCATTCCTTTTAACAATTAGCTACTTATTTAGGAGTGTGTTGGGGAAAGGAGAACAGTACCCCCCACAGAAAATAAAATTGTGCTTCCACTTTTGAGGCTTTTAAGCTACATTGGACTCTACTTCAAAACACATGTCAAAAGACTTATTTGAAAGAATAGATTTTCTGTGTCCCAGGCCAAATCCATAACAAAATACAATTGATCCATCTTTAGGAACTGTTCTAAGTCTACTAAAAGAAAAGGCTACAGCTACTCTAGCAATTAAATAAACTCTGGATTGTAAATACATAATTATAAATACATGTAAAATTATCAGATTATATAGTTCTTAATGATTTCCTACAAAGAATCAGTTTCATCAAAATGTGTTTCCAGACAATGAAATAAAGGAGACAAGGTAGAATAGTTTCAGACTTAGGCATTAGCCTCAGAATTTCAGTAGAACCCTGGAAGTTGTCACACAAACAGAACGGCTTTGTGTGTCTGGTAGGTGTCTCTTCCGCCTCCACCTTCACACTTCTCCATTTACACTAACTGAAGCAATGATGTCTGTGCCTTATGAGTGTCCCAGATCACATGATACATGTATGCAGAAAGACACTAAAGGCAGAATGGATTCTTAAATATCTAGACATACCTAGGGAAAACCTAATTGAAAATACACACTTCATTCTGAAATGTTTTTTTTTTTAAAGATTTCCATTTCCTTAAACCAAGAGTCTCTTGAATTTAACCCTTAGAGGGGCGACTGTCAAGTTAAGCATTGTAAAACTTTCAAACATTAGTCTTTAATTCCTTCAACACTTGCTCTTAGAGAAAAAATAAAATGTCATAATCCTTCTCTTTAGTCATCACGAAATTACCTAGTTAAATAAAAACTCACTGATGGTTCCCCAACTCATGAATGGATAAATAAACTGTGGTATATCCATAAAAGGGAATACTACTTACCAATAAAAGGAAAGCAATATAGATGAGCCTCACTCGAAGCATTATGCTAAGTGAAAGAATTTAGATTCAAATGGCAAAGCAAGACTACAGGGTGAAAAACAGATCAGTAGTCGCCTGGGGTTGGTGAAGACCAAGTGCTTGACTACGTAGGGATATGGGGCAGTTCTGGGGCAGGAGGTGATGAAACTGCTTTGTATCTTGATTTGAAAGGTAATTAGGCATTTGTCAAAACTCTTAGAACTATACACTAAATAGGGTGAATTTTACAGTATACAGATTATGTGGCAATAAACCTGATCTTAAAAAAAAACTTATTTTTTTTCCTTCCTCTAGAAAAACTCACACTAGTGGTAATTTAGGTTTAGTATAAAAGTTCTCAGTATAGCCATACAACAAATCACACATAACATCATTATATAAAACAAACTCATAGACAGGAATTATTCCAATACAAGGGGCTCTGAAGCAACACTTCATTGTAATAATCTTTATAATAATGTTACTCATCAAAGCATGCTTCAAAGTCCCAGTGTAAACACTGTAACACTTAAAGTTTCACTTATACACATCAAGTAAAAATGACCCAAGTTTATCTCCAAATGAACCATAAAGAGGTAGTTCTCTTATAATATGGTATTTATATATCTCTCCAAATCTAGATTAAGTTTTCCTACTTATGGTATACTGAGCCATCAATAAAGAGACATTTAGAAACTTTTTACAATCTGATTATGATATACTTCCGATAAAATAAAGTCTTCTGGTTTTTATGAGTATTCTGATTATTATACTGAGAATTTTTTTTAATTACACTAATACAGAGAGTTAACATAAAAGAGACAGCTACTTATATTACATCCACTATCTTTCAGGCACTGTACTAGCTCTTTGTTATCACCTTTAGTTTAAAAAACAACTTTGTGAAGTACATGTGACTATCTTTGTTTTATAGATAAGAAAAGAAAGGTTGAGAGAGATTAAGTGACTTGTCTCAAGCCACCCAGCCAGTTTATTGTACAACCTGGAATCCAATCCAAGTCTGGAGGCTCAAAAGCTGAAAGGCTGCCACTTTAAGGTGACTGAGCAATGATTAGGCTTTTGGAGGGTCCACTGGGTGATGACATAGGCCTGGGACTATTAAAAGTTTACACTATAAAGCTGGAACACCAGTATTTGATTCAAAATATGGCCAAAGTGCTTTTCATTAGCTCAAGACATCGTATTTAAGGATTTTTCTTGGGTTTGACTGTCCTAACTTCATCAATTTTTTCCCCTCCATCTCAAATTGATTTCCTACATCTCACAGGGTCTTAGAAAAGATCTTTAATCTTCCAAGCCTACAGACACAGTCAGGCATTTGAATGTTACTTAACGATGTGTTTGTAAGGGAAAAAGCCAGGACACTGATTGAAAGACACCCTTATAGTGCTCAGTGTTATACCTAGTGTCACACTTCAAGCAGAGAACTAACAAAGATAAATGGGGAGAAGGCAGCATTGGCACAAAGTCCCAAGCGTACATGTTCTTAAACAAAGTGGCCACACAGCAAACATGCATTACTGTATGAAAAAGTCCACACTATCTCAAATTGTTTCCCTTCTTTTCCACAGATGATTAAAGGATTAAAGAGAACATCACTGCCTTTTTCCTGTGCTAAGAACTCTACTTGTGCAGAGAAGTGTAGCTCAGCTAACTTTTTCAATTATCCAGTGGTCTTAAATGATAAAATCCCTCCACGGTGAAGGATTTTTTTTTATCTCATCTGTGTATTCCTAGAATCTTAAGGTATTTTATTTCAGGGTAGTAACGAAAATCCCCAGCATTTTAAAATCAAGTCAAATTCCCAAATTTGTCATTAAAGAAGTAAATACCTCTCCAAACAAAATTCTATATTTTATCTGACAAACGCCAGTTTGAAACGTGCCAGAGGACAACCCACAAGAACCTATTTACCTAAAGCCTAGCACATATGAAACCCAAAGTTGCTAAACAAAATGTTTATGTAAGACTGATCAGAACTAATTACTCTTCTGTGGACGAAATGCTGAGGCCAAAGGGGATGAAAAATCCAGAATGAATTTCTTGGAAGTAAAACAGAAGCATCATGTATGGTTACATACACTCTTTGATTTTTCACACAAGGATATGTAGGAGCAGTATTTCAGCTTCATAATTATATTCAGCATGTAGATCTATTTCAAAGCAACCGCATTTTCAGCTCTGCAACCCAGTCTACGTGGCAGTTTGCATATTATTTTTTTAACAGCTAAAACTCTGAGATAAGAAAACAGCCAAGTTCACACTATGTTTTGAAACTTCCTGACTTTTAAGTGTTTTGAATCCTCATTTAACACTGTTTTGAACCCATTTTTAGTTCATTTGCCCTCACAGGTGTTTTGTTTTTTTCAATTTGAAAAGAAAAATTTAAAAGCCAGTTAGCTGTGAAGTCCCTCCCACAGGCAGCTTTAATTACCTGCCAAATGTTTCCCATACTTATCACACTGCTTAAAGAGCAAGGGCTCCTTGAGAAGGGTGACTAAGTCCATTTCTGTGAGTGTGTGTGCTGCTGGGGGTTTAAGTCAAGGGAAAACCACTTCCTTGGGTGTAGACAACCAACGTAATGCACACAACGAGAAATCTGTTTAGCTTGGTCAGATACTAAATTCCTATTATTGGTGTTTTTGGCACTTTGTATTTTAAAGGATCTAAGTCAAATGCTCATTTTTTTTCAGAATATTTTTGTAGGCCAAAGCTGTCTCTGGTAACCAGATGTCATATTCCATTCTTTTAAAATCTCATTAGGTGGCGTGTCCTCATCTCCACTGCACTGTCTTCCTTGGATATTTAGGAGACGGCCAGATGCTCACAGAAGATCCAGCAGATGAGGTAATGAGACTTGTTTCTTACAAAACAGTACTGGGCAGTTAGCTTACTAAAAATGTGGTTTAAAAAACTCTAGTGATCACATAAAGCACATTCAGTAAAAAAATAGACAAATACACACATACTAAACTAGAATAGATAGCAAAATGCTAAGATTGGGAATTGAAAGATGAATATTTTTCTCTTTCACCTTTCCTTTTCTTCTTTTCTTTAATGAGTATGCATTTTCTTTAAATGGAGAGTGAAATTCTAAAAAGACTGTTTCTTTCTATCATGGAGAAAACAGCTCTGTATTTACAGCTAGGTCACTTTTTTGACAAACAGTTGCTACAAGTGTGTCCATGTACATACACCCTTTGGTTTTGCTGACAGGTACTAATGATTTCCAGCTTCAAGTCTCTTTAAAGATTTAGAGCCTATTTATTCCAAAACTATAATTCCTTGCTCACAGCAATTTGGAGCCTATACATTTATTTTATTAATAGAGATAAAATTATTTCCATTATCAAAAACACATTTTCACAGGGGGCCTCCAAGGTAGAGATCTGTAGCCTCTCCCTCCTTTGCATTTCTATGGAACTTATTGTCTGTAAAGCTTATTTGCCATTTAGCATTATTACTGATTCATATTTTATTATTTTTCATGTACATGTTTAATCTACCAATGAAATAAACTTCTTGAGAGGGCAATGATGTTTCTCATCCAAACCTGCACAATATGGTGCCTTTGAAATGAGGTTCACTCAATGTTTGTATCAGCCTTATGTATGTACCTAGACCAGTTGATGGAGAGGGGAATGGAATGACCGTGATAGGTTAGAACTGGTCACCAGTCACCCACTTATGGCTGAGAAAGGGGTCGTTCTTCCTGAGCATATGGGAAAGAGAACACCAAAACAAAACAGGGGACCCACCAACAAGGAGAAAGGGCCTGCGCTTGTCAGAAACGGCTATGCCTGCAGCAGTGATAGGAGTGATTGATTAGCTCTACGATCTAACGTCTGGAGGGAAAAAAATGGACAAATATGATTAAGAAGAGATCATTCAGTATAATTTCTAGCACTATATATAGATAACATAGAATGTATGAACATATATTGGTATCTACAATAAACACCCACAATATAGGAAATATAGAGTCAGTTATGTGCCCTGAGTGGTTTAATTATGCTGTGCTATTAAAAGTGCCTATGCCAGAAACTTATTTGTTTTGGACAATTCTTTTATTATTTCTCACGTGTAGAATACATAAGCAACAGATACAGTAAGGAAGACTCTTGCTGTTAAGTTTGACAATTATGATTTGATAAGCCCAAGAATATAAATTGATTTATAATATAGATTCGATTGATGTGTTGCAGTACATTCGAGTCTATTTAAAAATATGGATTGTTTGTTTTTTGTCTTGTGTATTTTTGCATCTTCCTTAGAGCCTTCACAGGCCCTTGCACATAATAAATACCAAACAAATACCTGATGAATGAATGGGTGAATGAATGAGTGAATAAATTAACAATTTGTGGAAAGCAGAGAATATAATTCTCATTCTATCTTAGCCTTAGCATTATGCTCCTGACGACACAATATTATTTTGCCATTGTTTCAATCTATGAAAAGTGCACCAAGATTCAGGGAAGATGTTAGACTGCACAGTTATATGGGAGCCAAACCAAAGTCTAGTCAGCATATTTCTTTCCTTTTCCAAATAAAAGGCAGAGTAATTGAAAAGCATTTACTTCTGAAAACTATTTTTGAATGTAGGGAAGCTTTTTCCAACTGGCTCTAAATAATCTAAAAAGAGAGATCATTTTTCATTTACTGTGTTGGATAAACAAAACAGCAGCATGATAGCAACATCCAGGTTAAGTAACTAATCAGTGAACAGCTCATTCACAGAAAACACACACATGCACATGCACACACACACACACACACACACAAAGTAAAGCTATTTCAGATAAACATTTATCTTACTCCTCTGTACATTGGCAGGACAAGGGAGAGGATGGGAAAAAGGATTAAGGAAATTTCAGTGGGACAGATACACACAAAGATAATTACTCTAGTAATTTTACTGAAAAATATCAATTACTCAGGAAGGAAAGACCTGGCATCTCCAGAACTGTACAGGACTATTCAATAAAAAACAGAAAAGTAATTGAAAATGCACATGCAGCTATGTGAATTCTCAAAAGAATAAGTAATGAAACATTTTTCTCTAGAACAACTAGGGAATAGCATGTTTCCTTGAAATTGACACTGAACAGAAACAAGGTTTCTGATAACAATGTGTAGATGAGAATGCTTTCATTCAGCAAGTAGCATCGTGTCAGAGATAGTAATGCTCTGTATGATATGGAAAATGACAACAGATATGATATGACCAGCAGGTAACAACACTACCTCCCTTAAGCTACGTTTATAGATGCATCTTGGGACTTTATGGTTATAACCCATCTAGTCAAGTCTTAAGGGAATTCACAACTGGGCTTTTGGAAAGCAACAGCGGAAGAGTGTGTCAGGAATGTTATCAATTAGCCATGGAGGCCATTCATCTAACAAACTCTTGGCAAACTTTTCCTAAGCATGAAATGAAAATGAAGAAATATCTCAATGGAAAAGATGGGAATCAATGAAATAATAAAAATGAAAGGCTTAAGCCTTTAAGATATATGAACAGTAGAAACAGAGGACAGGAGTGTGCTGTCATAAAGAAGCAGCATTCCAGACGCAGATGCCCAGGTTCAAATGATGTCTCTACCATTTCCTACGTGGGCAAGTTCCTTGAACTCTGAGACTCAGTCTCTTCACCTCTAAAATGAGAGATAAAGGAAACACTTCAGAGAGTTGTGAGAATTAAATGAAAACACCGAGCCCAGTGCATGGCACATAGTAGTACTCAATAAATATTAAGTTCTTCTTTCTACTACCACATTCATGAGTATAAAAATATTGTTGAAGGACTGCTGTATTGTATGCTGTATAAGTACATAGCCCTCCTTCCCACATATTAAAATCAACCTCTTTCAGATGTGAATAAACTCATCCAAATTATTCCATATGTTTCAGCAGAATAAAGGAAATGGCTTCTCGTGAAGTAGCATTTCAATTGAATTTGGTAATCGCTCTACAACAAATTAATCTCTATGGCTTAGTGAGTTGTTTCGTATGGAATTCCCTTTGTATCAATGACAACATACCAGTATTTCCATTTTAAAATATTTTATTGGCCCATGTTCTTTAATCAAAAATCATAGATCGTGTGCTATAGCAACAGAAGGTGATTCTGACTTTGAAGGTGACCTGAACAGAATTCACAGAAACGAACAGAATGGTATCAGCATCCAGATCTTTTGTTCAGGTCCTTCATGAGACTCTAACAATAACACTATTTAAGAGAAGAGACAGAGAAGAGCAATAGAAAAACCAGATGTAAGGACATGAGGAGAAGGAGAAATAATAATGAGTAAAAATAAATTTCTTGCATGGGGATATTTGTCAAATACTGTTCTTCCCCGACCCTGCAATATACATGTGCAAGCACTCACACACATACACGGGTGCACACACACGTTCACCACTCTTGTCCAAACTCAGATGATAGACAAATTTTTTGTGAGATATAGCTACCTCCACCCAACATTCTTTCATTTCATTTATGTCAAATCTTGTGCCTGCAAGATAAAAAACAATTAGATAATTGTTCCTGGAAATGAGAAAGGGTAGTCAGAAAAAAGTGCCATCTGTTAGTTATCTCATTCCCCTCGACATTGTGATCTTTTTTGTAGATGACTTGACTCAGAAAATCTTCAGTAAGATAAAAATAGAGCAAATGAAGAGATAATAAGGCACAGTGGTTAATGTGGAGATAATAAAGCATAGTGTTTAAATTAGATACAGCCAGTGCTGTGCCAGTATATGGTGGGGGACAAGCAGGAGTCCCAGTTTATATCATTTGTGAATTTCCATGGTGTAAATACACCTACCATGCCAACTTCAAGTTCCAAAAATATATCAACCATCTCACAAAATTCTTGAAAATTTAACAATTGGCTCTCACAAGCTAGTACAAACTGTCTCTACTGACTGTACTTACATAACCATATGCCAAGTCACTTAATCTCCCCAAGCTTCACTTTCCTTTTCTGTAAATCAAAATCACCATACTTATTAGTGTAGTATAGTATAATATGTTTATTACAATCATGGTCATGGTGATCATCATCATCATCACTATTATTTCTATTATTTCAATCCCAGTAACAGCCATAGGTTCTATTCTTATGCCAATGGCATCCTAAATCACATACAAAAGTCTAAGAAGTGCTATGGCTTTCCACCTCATGATTAGCAAAGTTAGCATGGTCCGATGTCAAAATCCAAGACTATAGTGCCTATAGCAGAGCATCTCCCAAAATGCCCCTCATTAATATGGTTTATCGCTAACTAAAGAGAAGGGAGGAATAGGGAAGAAAGAAGGAAAAGAGACACATAGATCAATGGAATGAAATAGAGAGCCCAGAAATGAATCCACACTTATATGGGCAATTAATTTACAACAAAGGGAGCAAGAATATACGTGGGGAAAAGGCAGTCTCTTCAACACGTAATGTTGGAAACACTGGACAGTTACGTGCAAAACAATCACACTGGACTAATTTCTCACACCATATACAAAAATAAACTCAAAATGTATTAAAGACTTAAATGTAAAACTTGAAACCATAAAAATTCTGGAAGAAAACGTGGCGGTACGCTTTTTGACATTGGTCTTAGCAAAGTTTTTTGGATCCGTTAGTTTGGATCTGTTATAATTTTCTTGGTTAATCCGGTTAGGTTCACCCCTTGTCTTGTATTGGCATGATTTAAATCTAGTTGCTCTAGAGTACACACGTGCTTGGTGATTGGGAGCATGGTGTGATTTTATAACCCAAAGTTTCCTTCTCCGTTCTCCCAGCTTGAAAGGGTAGCGGCTCCAGCCATATGCTACTCTGGCCATAATAACGCCTCCAGCCAGTTCAGACCACTCCAGTGCTAGAGGAGAGGTGAAAAAAAAGTAATTTAAGACCTTCTGTTCTAGAACTTTTGGAAACAACTCTTTTACACTGTTAATTCACAATGTACTACAGTATTTTTAAAAGTACAATGAGAAAAGAAAAACATTTTCTATATATAGCTTTAGAGGCAAAAAAAAAACCTGGAAATACTACACTGCAGGAATAAGTCACATACCAAAGTATTCAATCAGCTCAGTTTATTTTGTGTTAGGGCTATTCATCCATATTCTGAATTACAGTGAAGTCCTTCAAAGGACAGAACTTGTTTGGGATGTATACACATCTTTGTAGGATAAAATTAATAGCTGGCTTTGACCTATATATGCAGAAATTAAAACTGTGCTGACAAAAAGTGCCATGTTTAGCTTCTGACTAAAAGTCAAATATACCATTGAGGATAGGCTTTTAAATCACTTTATTAAGAAGCATGAAGCTAGTCAAAAATGATAAACATAAACACAACATTGGGAATGAATTTCTTCTTCAATAGTGCAACCACCATGGTCTCAAATTTAACTCTTTCTCTTCCCCTATACTGAGTCTTGCCCAGGTACCTTCAGAAATGATTCCTTTACAATTCCCTCTCCTTCTTTCAACTCTCTCCATCCTCCCCAGCTTTGTCTATGTCTTTTCACCTTAGCCTCTGTTACTGAAACAGTCTTTTAGCAGGCATTTATTTCTTCTGGGCAGCCCTTTCTTCCCATCTATGATTTTTTTTAAGACCAGGTTAACCTTCCAAAACACTCTGTTCCTGGTGTTACCCTACTTATTGGTCCATACATGCATTCATTCTTATAAGCAACATTTATTGAACTTTTACTATACACAGGTAGTGTGATAAACTCTAGAGACAGAGAGATTAAAAAGCCAAAATCGCCAATTAAACACATTCACTACATGGTTGGGGTAAACCCTGTGGCTACAATCTCAACATCATGATAAAAGTACTTGGTCAAAAAAATCAACATGACTGAGGAATGATCTAACCACCAACCACTCACTATGTTTCTAAATAAATGAGCTATAACTGAACTACGAGGAGTGAAAGAAGTTCAAGATTACAAAGATAGACCTAGAGATTATTAAATTAAATGAAGTAAGTCAGACAGAGAAAGACAAATATCATATGATATCACTTATATATGGAATCTAAAAAATGATACAAATGAACTTATTTACAGAACAGAAACAGACTAACAGACATAGAGAACAAATTTATGGTTACCAAAGGGGAAACGGCAGGGGAGGAGAAAATTAGGAGTTTGGGATTAACAGATACACATTACTCTTTATAAAATAGATAAACAACAAGGACCTACTGTATAGCACTGGGAACTAACCACATTCAATTTCTTGCAATAACATATAATGGAAAAGAATCTGAAAAAATACATGTATGTATATGTATAACTGAATTGCTCTGCTGTACACCTAAAACTATCATTGTAAATCAACTACACATCTATGAGAAACAAAATTTTAAAAAAAGAAAGATTATAGAACTAGAGAATTTCCCGTTGTATATATTTTAAAACTATCTATGTCTAAGATCTAGCTTAAGTATAAGAAAAGTTTTGGATATTTCTCCATGAACATTGGCTAGTGGCAGATAGGCTATGGGAACATTAAGAAATCCCTTCTGGAACTTTATGATACTGAAACTCCTTAAACAAAGCAAAGACAAATCAAAGGCTGATTTGGACAGCTATTAGTGTTTCATTAAATAACCTTGAAGCTTTCTAGATTGCAGAAAGGGGAACCAGGCTGTATTTCTGAACAAACTATTAAAATCCCCATAAAAATGTAAAGTAATCCATTTCTGAATAAAATGTTTCCAAGCATTGTCCCAAGGCATTAAGTAGTGTTACTCTTAAAGAAACCAGTATGACAAAAGTAATATTGTAAAACTAATATCCAAAGAATTATGGTGGTCATCTAGGTTCTTCTAGGTCAACATTTCCGTCCAAGGAATTAATGGCCTGACCTGCTTCGTGTTGTAAGTATTTAGTTTCACAGTTATTTTCTGGTTGCCTGCTTATGTGTTCTAAAGACACGTGATCAAATTCCAATCCTAATAGAAGCAGAGCTTATATCTTCCTGACACATCTCCATAAAATCATTACATGGCTAACTTAATTGGATATTCAAGCAGTGCACAGTTTGGGTGTATGGATAAAATGGGAATGGTCATCTCTTACAATGAAACTAGAATTTTGAGAGTAGGATGTGAAAACCCTTTGACAGAAAAGAACAAGCCAAGTGTGTGAGCTAAACCAGAATTTCACTGCCTCAAATATTTCCAGAAATAAGTGGATTGATCATTGGCTGGGACCTGGATGTTTTTTAAAGTACTATTATACAAAGAATTCTGTTGGAAAGACATTTTTTGTAATGGGATTTAATGACAAGACTAAAATTGATACATGCTCAGTCAAATATTTAAAGCTAACATATTTCTCACTATATTTGTTACCTGAGTCATTCAATAAGATAATATAAGAACATCTTTGGTTCCATATGCCTGAATTATGTTAGAATTTTGCACTTTAAGAGCACTTCAAATATATAGTAGCTGCCCAAACTTAATTATAGTGGTGTTTCTTAAACCCAGTGAGGAATTCTATGCAGCCTGTTTTCCAGGGTTAGAATTTAGATATACACTCTGAAACTTTTCATATAAAATCTAAGCTTGTAAAGATTTTTGTGTATATGTGAGTATTAAATTTCTTTAAAATTGCTACCTATAATTTTAGATTAGAGAGCCCTAAAAGTTAAAATTCTTTTTTAAACTACTCCAATTCATGTCAGGATGGGGAAAGAGAGAATTTACATTGACATAAAATAGTCCGTATTGAAAGTATATTTTTCATCAATATTTATTGATTTGATTTTTACTCTTCATTACAATATAAGATAAACTTGGAAACTTTTGCCTGGCAGCAATTTTAATCATTAGAAAAATTTGAAGAATGTTTTTAAAAACTTATGGCAAAATTACAGATTTGTATATGCAATTTAGGGAGATAATAAAGAACAATATGTTGTTACTAGAGCATGCCTCATGGTGTGAGCATCAGTCAGTCATCCGCAGCACAACCCAAAGTATTTCCCAAAGAAACACAATAATCAAGCAAGTCACAGGTTCTGAATTTGTAACTTAAGATTTTCTCATAAATCAATTCTGAGGTTTGTTTTTCTTATTCAATAATCACTTATAACAGTGATATTAAAGCTGTCTTCCCAGTTCCTGCCATGAGGGAGAACTTGCACAGGTTGAGGGTTCTTTCTCCTGAGCCTAACCCTGGGAATGATCCAGAAGTGTGTCTGCGTTGAGGCAAGGGGGATTGTAAGATCCCAGAATCCAAAATGAATATTGTGAGGAATTCCTAGGGGCAGAGAAAGTGGTTGGATCCTACTTACTTACAAGGGTGGAGGGGGCGAGGGTTGAGTCTAGAGCCACCTACCACAGAGAGAGGAATGGATGGATGTAGCTTTCCAGTTATACTTTTCAGTCTCACCAACATTTTGCTGGGAAGCTCTTTTTTGCTGCTGGCATCACTGCAGGACAAGAAACAATAGGAAAAGCACCAGTCAGAGGATGCAGGGTAACATCTGTAGCATTCAAGCTCAGCTGTCAACAAGAGCAGATAACCATACCTTTGGGAATAGGCATTCCACTCCACTTCACCCTCATGGGTTAATTGTTCAAAACCCAGGGAAAAGAGCCATTCCCAGGATATAGGTATAGATTGAGAGGTTTCTTGAGAGTCAAGGTCAGTTGAGAGGGGTAGGCACAGCTAACAGAGATAGTTCAGATTATAACCCAGAGGTTATTATTTATAAACTCAAAGGTTCCTCCAAGCTCGCTCTCTCTCTCTCTTTCTCTCCTTCTCTCTCTCTCACACACACACACAGATACACACACTCACACATTAATGGATAGTGGATGGTGGGGGTCAAGTGGTGAGGGAAGTCACAGATAAACAAAAAAAGGCAGCTAACAACTATCCAGGTGGTAATGGATTAGAATTGGAGACATCAGTGTAAACTCATGTTTACCTTAATAGTTACAGATAGAAATATTTAGAGATACGTTGGTTAGTATCCATAAATACATTTCCTTGCCCTATCAGCTGAGAGGCTCTAGAAGCAATGACACCCCAATAGCAACGAGTATACCTAGACTCCAGCCCTTGGTTTCTAGTATCATTCTCCAGTAAAAGGAACCAGAACTCCTTGGAAAACTGGCTCATCTGAGGGCTGGGGCAGGGACTATAAAAGATAAGCCTGGAGCATCTTGTAGTAACAAAAAGTAAGGAAGTGGGCAAAAAGTAACTTAGCACTGTCTACGTAGAATCGATATTTTACCACTTTAAGTGAAACGTAGAAATGTTACCACTATATGAGTTCCTTTACCCTCCTTGCTTCCTGTTGTACCCGTCTTACACATTTTATTTACATACTTAAAGAACATAAGAGAAGAATCATTTATTATATTTATCCATATATTTATCACTTCTGTTGCTTGTCTTCCACTCCTAATATTCCAAATTTTCCTCTGGTATCATTTTCCTTCCATCTGAACATTTTCCTTTAGCATTTCTTTTGAAGCAGGTATTCTGGTGATGAATTCTCTCAGTTTTCCTTCATCTGAGAATATCTTTATGTTAACTTCATTCCAAAAGAATATTTTCATTGGATATAAAATTCTGTGTTAACAATTCATCTGTATAGGCATTTTTCAAATGTTGTGACATGTTTTTCTTGCCTCCATGTTTTATGAGGAGAAATCCACTGTCATTGCACCATGATAGGTAAGGTGGTGTTTTTCTGGCTGCTTTCAATATTTTTCCTCATATTTAGTTTCAAGTAGTGTGATTATGATGTGTCTATATCTGAATTTCCTTGAGTTTATCCTG
This sequence comes from Camelus ferus, assembly GCF_009834535.1. Classification (NCBI taxonomy): domain Eukaryota; kingdom Metazoa; phylum Chordata; class Mammalia; order Artiodactyla; family Camelidae; genus Camelus; species Camelus ferus. The sequence goes on along the minus strand of NC_045732.1, from coordinate 85,216,344 downwards.
GGTAGTGTTCCCTGAGCTTCTTGAACATGTAAATTCATGTCCTTTACTAAATTTGGAAAGTTCTCATCCACTATTTCTTCAAGTATTCTTTCTGTACCACACTCTTTTTCTCTCTTCTGGGACTCTGATGAAACAAATGTTAAACTTGTTTATATTGTTTTATTGATCCCTGAGTCTCTATTCATTCTTTTTCAATCATTTTTCTCTATTTTGCAATTTTGTTTATTTTAGATAATTTTTATTGACCTACGTTCAAGTACTCTGAATTCTTCCTCTTAAAACTCCATTCTATTATTGACCACATCCAATGAATTTTTGTCTCAACTATTGTATTTTTCAGTTCTAAAATTTCCATTTAGTTCCTTATATTTGGGGGGGGGTAATTAGGTTTACTTACTTATTTTTAGAGGAGGTACTGGGGATTGAACCCAGGACCTTGTGTATGCTAAGCATGCACTCTGCCACTGAGCTATACCCTTCCCCACCCAGTTCCTTATATTTTCTATTTCTTTGCTGAAACTTTCTATCTTTCCATTTGTTTCAAGAGTATTGAACTTTCTCAGGCAAAAAAAATTGAGGGAATTTGTCACCAGTAGCACATATTACAAGAAATTATAAAAGAAGTTCTTCAGAGAAAAGGAAAATTATATAGGTCAGAACGCAGATCTATATAAAGAAAGGAAGAGTGTTAAAGAAGGAATAAATAAAGGTAAAAATTCTTTGATTTTTCCCATTATTAATTGATAAAACAGGTTGTTAAAATAAGTGTAGCAACAACGCATTTGATGATTATAGCTTATTACAGATAAGTGAAATGAATGACAACAATGTTATAAGGGCCAGGAAGGAGGAATTGGGAATATTTTATAAGGTGCCAGCACTACCTATGAAGTGGTATAGCGTTATGTGAAGCTGATGTAGTCATAAATATACATTGCAAACTCTAGGGCAACCACTGGAAAAAAAGGTTTTAAAAAAAGAAGTATAATTAATATGTTAAGAGAGAAGAAAAAATGGAATCACATAAAATGCTTAAAATAAAATGCTTAATTAAAACCAGGGTAGGCAGAAAAAGAGGAAGACAAAGAGTATTTGCCCTTATTTATTGAACCATGATTCTAATAGATGCTTCAAAGTATTGTCATAATTCCAACATCTGTGTCATCTTAGAGTTGGAATCTGATGAGCATTTTGTTTTTTCCCTTGCACATTGAGGTTCCTGATTTTTCATATGCTGAGTAATTTTGGATTGCATCCTGCACATTTTGAATATTATGTTATGAGACTCTGGGTCTTGTATGATTTCTAAGGAAAATGTTGTGGTTTTGTGGGGTTTCTTTTGTTTTGTGTTGTTTAGTTTTTGCTTTAGAAGGTACTAGGTTAGATTCAGGCTGTAAGTTCCAACCCAACTTCTCTGGGGTGTGGTTCCAGTGTCATTTCAGTTTTCAGAGCATTTGCAGTGTTACTTGGACCTGTCTTGCATATACACCACTGAGTGGCCACTCTGAGACGAGGCAGCAGTCTACTGGTGTTCGGTATACAACTCAGAGGTGTGCCCACACCACTTTAGAGGCTCTCTCTTCCTTGACAAGTTTCCGCCTTTCTGGGGCCCTCCTTCATAGCTCTCTGGCCAGAAAGCTGGCTCAGAAATGCAGACAGAGCACAGCAGACATGACTGATCTCTGCTCCACAATGTCAGGGACCTCAGCTGGGAAGTCTTGAATGGCTGGGGTGATTCAGTGGCTAGGGGCAAGAAATGTCCAGGGGCGTCTTCATTCACCAGAAATTTCACTCACATCTGGCATCTGGGCTGGATTGACTGAAAAATTCCTCTCAACTGGGCTGTTGACAGAAGTACCTGTACATGTACTCCCCATGTGACCTTGGCTTCCCACAGCATGGTAGCCTTGAGGTTCCAAAAGCCAGTGTGTCGGCAAAAGAAGTCCTACCCATTCTGGAAAGCGCCTCTCAAATGCATCTCCCCCAGATGAATGAAGCCTTTCCTTATTTCCCTTTTAACCAGATGTGTTTGCTCTCTTTTGAATTTTCATAGTAGTTTCTTTGTGCCTTTTCTTAAGCACTTTTTTTTTCATTCTGCCTTGGTTTTAGAGCCATTTTAATACTTATTTGTATTTTTTGGTGGGGGAGGTAATTAGGCTTATTTATTTATTTAATGGTAGTACTGGGGATTGAACCCAGGACCTCCGCATACTAAGCACATGCTCTATCACTGAGTTATACCCTACCCCGCTTAATATTTATTTTTATATTCACCCTATGTGCCTGCATGTTTCCTATGAAACAGGGCAAGAACCGGGGTTTACTCATCTATGTATTCTCTAGAGCAATTAATAAGGTACCTTCTTGGTGTATTGTACCCGCTGAACAAGTATCTGTTCAATCAAAAAGGAAAGAAAAGCTAGTTTCCTAATCCTCCATTGAGTATGTCAATTTCTTCAATGTCCACTTTTAAAAAACCCACGCTTTTACTTGACATACGTATCTATGTTTGGGAGTACCATGAGTTAGGTAGAACTGCAGTAATCAAACAAATAGGAATACCATTTGGCAGTTGGCAAAGAGGAATCGGGTAACCACTGTGAAGTGGTTATTTCCAATCAACCATGCATCCATGGATGGTTTGTGAACCATGGTTAATTTAATATCCACACATGCTTATTAGAAGTATTCAGCCTCTTGCTATAATCAACTTGTTTATATATTTACAAGTAATGACTTTCTGGTTATTTTAATTAAGAAACCCTTCATTCATTAGGATTCTGTTGACTAATATAATCCCTTCCAATGGGGTAAACTAGTATTTATTGCAGTTGTAGGAAGAGTAGGTTGACAAATTGCCACAGACATCCAAGAAGAGGTCTTGATTAACCTGTTAATGAAAGAATTAAAATCAGATAAATGTTCTGGAGAGCAATTTTGCAATATGTATCAACTGATGTAAAATGGTGCATATCCTTGGCCCCGGTCATTTCTCTTCTGGAAATTTATCCTCAACACTTGCCCAAGTATATGCACATGATACTAATTGAAGCATTGGTTATAAGAATCTGTATTTGGAAGCAACACAAAAGTGGATCCATGGAGCATTGGTGAAATAAATGATGGTGCAGCCATACAGTGAGCTGTTACGTAGCTGTTAGAATGACTGAGGAAAACCTGTATGCAATAACACTGGAAGATATACATGATGTATTGTTACTCAAAGCAAGTTGCAGGACAGTATGTCTATCATGCTACTGTTTGTGTTAAAAAGAAAAAACAACACCAATATGTGTTTATAAATTGTAGAAATTTAACCAGGACCACAGTCTTGGTGTTAAGCGGGGAGGGGGAGAAAAAGGAAGGTGGAAGAGAAGGCTGGCCTCTATTTAGGAGTTCCAAGAACCAAAATATGTGTTGTCCATCTTACTCAAAAAGATGCTTCTAATGTCAAGGAGCTCATCCCTTTTTCTGTCACTCTGTCTGCCAGTTGTTCAGGCCCAAATCTCCACTTTCTGAGCTCTCCGTTGGGGGCCAGTCCAGAGCCAGTTCCCAGGCTGCCAGCTCCCAGTCCTGTCAACTCTATCTCCCCATCTCTCTTGAGTTTCTCTTCCTTTCTTTTCCTTTCCACTTCCTCTTCCTGGTAGTCTAGGCCTTTATCACCTCACCCCTCAATGACTGCAGTTCCTCCCAGCCTGTAGTCTCTCTTCCCAGCCCACAAACCTTCCCTCTGTCCTCTACAGGGTCCTCCTAATCCCCAGCAGTGTGGCAGTATGCCAGCCCACAGCCTTCAGTGCTTTCTATGTTCTATGTTCAACTCCAGAGGAAGGCGGGCAGTGGGCACCTCCCACAGCCTGGCCTGGCCTACAGGTCCACGCAGAGCTCCCAGGACCCCACACGATACTGGGCTGACCTCCTCTGGTCACAAGGGTCTTCCTGCCTTTCCAGCTCTCTGAATATTTTGTATTCTTCAGTACCCTCCTGTACCACTACGAGAGCCCGCATATTTTGGGGGCCCCCAGCAATGTCTTCCCCATCATTTTTTTATATTTCTTTTATTGCCATGTGTGTAAGTAAGTCCCTAAGGTGTGTGTGGAGGCTCCTTAAGAGTGGAAAATTACACTGATGGATTGATGATGCAACATGAATTTCCCTAGGCTTTGCCAGCCTGTGGGTACAATAGGGTCACAAGAATCTATCCTTCCCCAACTTTTATCCCTATCTGCTCATGCAGGACCCTGTCCTCCTGCAACGTACCCTTCAGGTATTTCTGGGAGTCTCCAAGCAGCACCCCGCCTTTGCTCATGATCGAGCCCCCATCAGCTGTCTGGGTCTGCTTCCTCGGGGCACATGCCGTTCCTTCCCTCATTTCCTGCTCTCGACCCCTACCAGGCACCGATGCTCCCCGCTGGGCACCACTGCTGCTTCCGCTGGATACCACCGTGTTCACTAGGCACCAGCCTCCTGCAGACACTACTACAATTATATTTTTCTGTGCCTGCCACACTGCTGTGAACCTAACAGTCTCTCACAAACATTAGCTGTGGGATGAAGGATGATATTCAGGAGGACGTGCTTTGATTTGCTTTTCCAGCGGTGGAGATAGGTTGCACTGATCTATCCTCATGCTCTCTCCAGTCACCACTGGGACCGGTCCTCAGACATTTGCGAGGTGGTTTTCCAGGCCTCAGGGTACATCGTTCTGAGCTACCAAGCAAAGTAATTCTACCTGCTAAGGTTGCCAGCCCAAATCAATGGGTCCCGCTCTGATGTGTTTTGATCCTTATTTGGAAACTTCCTATCTCTGGGTCTTCAAAGTTCAAATCCAAGTAGGAGTTGATCTCAAATTTCAAGAAAGGTCAGCTCACACCTCAGACAAAGTTTCTTTGTGCCCATCTGCTAGGCCAAAGAGAGTTTCCTACTGCAGTTCTCACTAGGGGAGAATTGGGGAAGTAAAACAATCAAAGAAATGCTTTCTCCACAAGGAGTGGCACCAGGCAGGGCAGCAAGGAATGAACGGACAAATGCGCTGCATGCAAGTGTGGTGGAAGGATGCTCAGAAGACACTTTATGAGTGTTTGTTGCTTAGTGCTTAACGGTATTACCATTCAAATGGTCCTCCGAGGCTTTGAAGTTAAAGCTCCTGGGAAAGGGAAGTGTTCACACTTGGGGTTTCAATGCACTAGACCCAAGGTCAAGTAAACCTGGTGGTGTGAAAGGCACACAATAGAGGCTCAAATGGTAGGAAATCTATCTGCGGTTTCTTTTAAAATACCTGAAAGAATATGGAAATACTCCATCCTTATAGAAGGCGAAAGGGAACGCTGCATATTCTTCAGTAGTATTGGTAAAAGAAACACTTTCAAGTCATACAATAAGGGTAATAATTTCCTATGACATCGAGTCATGGGTAAGATGTGACATGTGTAAAGAAAAAAGAAAAAGCTAGTGGTCTGAAAGGCATGGTGCTTTAGTGGCAAATATAACATTAGAAGTTTTCAAACTTTCTGTAGTAGGTGTCAAATTTTCTCAAACTCCTTTCATATAAACATTTTTGGAATTTCTAGGACATTCTCTGTTATATGGGTCTCACTCGAGGAAAATACCATAAATAACTCTGTACCTATACAAAAGAGAAACAAAGAATAATTATTTGCCCAACAAAAGGGTCTTCATCCCCTCTGGAGTAATATGAGATTTAATTTACACAAATATATGTTCTCTGAACTTTTCTTTTTGCTGGTTTTAATTTTTAAAAATCCTACTTTCATAGATTCTTTTTGGATTAAAAAAAAAGTAATGCTCTCCCAGACACAGAAAACAAACTTATGGTTACCAAAGGAGAAAATGAGGGGAGGGATATATCAGCAATTCAGGATTAACAGACACACACTACTGTATATAAAATAGATAAACAACAAGGACCTACTACATAGCACAGGGAACTATATTCAATATCTTATAATAAACTATAATGGAAAAGAATCTGGAAAAGGAATATGTGTGTGTGTGTGTGTGTAACTGAATCACTTTGCTGTACACGTGAATACACAATGTTGCAAATCAACTATATTTCAATTTTTTTAAAAAAGTAATGCTCATCACTTAAGAGCACTTGAGATTTCTTTGACAGTTTGTGCTGTTCAAGTGTTGCCCCTCTCCCATCCACTCCTCATTTGGCCCTATGAGGGAGGTAGTAGAGCAGAATTTCCCACCTCCATTTTGTTTCATCTTTACTCTGTGTGTGTGTGTGTGTGTGTGTGTGTGTGTGTGTGTGTGTGTGTGTGTAATACACCATGAACATGTTCTTGTTGTAAAATATCAAAATGACTCCAAGTCTAACTTATAAAAGTCTCCTTATCCTGCACATCACTTTCATAACTTCTCTCCATCAACTTAAAAGTATTCTAACACTTCACAGAAAAATACTCACTCAGGAGCAGTAGTAATATTTTCAGCCTAGTGAAGTGGATCCCAAACCTGACTGTGCATCAGAATCACCTGAGTTTGCTAAAACTACAGATCCCAGAACCCCACCCCAAATGTACTGAGTCAGGATCTCTGGCAGTAAGAAATCTTGGGAAATCCTGTGTCAGATGGCACCCCTACTCCTACCCCAAGGAGGGAGTCTGCTCTCCCTAATTCCTTCAGTCCAGACTCTAATTTTTAACAGAACTTTACTGAATGCTTGGAGGGTGGCGTAGACATAACTGAGGTAATAGCTTATAACTACTAGCTTATAATTTACAATCCACATTCAATTTCTAGCCTACTGCCTGGCAGTATCCTCAGAGCAGGTGCCGGCTTAAAATCCACACCAACAGAAACCTTTAGGAATGCCCATGCCTAAGATTCCAGATCCAGTCCTCCTTGGCTTCAGGAAAAGGAGAAACTCCCCCTTCCCGGCCATCTAAGATCACAGGCCCACTTTCCCACCTCAGACTGATTGACTCTGAGAATCTCACTTTCCTCTTGGGGAAATCCCAGTCCTCAGCTCCAGATAGATAATCCAGAGCCCACAGTCCATTTCCCAAAGGCTGGCATAAACATGTCTCAGATGGTACCAAGTGAGGCCATATTTCATTCATTCCAGCCCAGGCTCAGCTCCTTGTCACAGCCTTTCCTCCAATTGAAGGCTAAAGGAAAATCAAATCTGCACACCTCCCTTGCTTCAAACTAATCTCAAATCTATTGTGAGAGAAAAATCCCAGGGCAAAAAGCCACACCCATCTCCAGGGGAAAAATAATCCAAGCTTAATCCATCTTTAGAAAAAGGGAAATTCTCGAAGTCTATTGGCGAGTAGTTTGTTTAAACCCAATTTACATCACCAAATAGATTGATTAGCATCTCACTCTGAAGGTTCCTCCTAAACAAAGACTGAAGGCTTTTATGACAAAAGGAGCTCATCGAGGGAGGCGGAGCTCCCCCAAACAAAGCCAGGACCTGCTACTCTTGGAGAGGGTCCTTCTACCCGCCTCGCACTTTTCCTCCCATCCAGCTAAAACCTATCCAGCTCAAATCCCTCTTCCTCCGGGAAGCCTTCCATGAGCATCCTGGACCACCAGGATGTCTCTTCCCAATGAATCACAAGGGTTGCTATCTAGCTCGTTCACCTGGCAATTGCTCATAAATGGTCTTGAGACTCTTCCTGTATTATTGCCCTGAACTTTTGAATTATTTTATTATTTAACTTAAGGTGTAAATATCTGTCCCCACCACCACCACCACCAACCCCCATTTGATCCTGAGCTACTTAAGGAGTGCCAGTGAGAGCACTGCTCAGGCTGCTTTAGATGACCTCAGAGCCGGCTCCGTGTTTCCCTTCAGGACTAGCTCTATCCGGACGTAACACACAAGTAACCATTGAGTGGCTGATAGAAATAATCTAAAATATCCCGCTGCTCCCCCAAACGTCTGAAGTTTGTATCATTTGTTCAGTCCTCACAACAAGCCTATATGGCGGGTGTTGGTATCTTCCCCATAACATCAACGAGGACACGGAGATTCAGAAAGGTAAGCAGATGCACTGAAGTCACACAGCTGGGTTGCACAGAAGCAATTCTGATCTGACTCCCAAAGAATGTTCTCTTATCTATTATTTTAAACTACTTCCCAAGGAGTCTATTTTGATTGGACCATAGGATGTGTGGAAAGGTATCCTGCAAAATAAGGTCGGGCCTAAGTGAGAAGAGCCTTATGTATCAAGCTAGGAAATTTGTACTTAATTTGACGAGCAATGGGGTGCTATTGAAGGCTCTTGAGCACAGAAATGACAGGATCGGTGTTAGGTGTTAGGAAGATTAATCTGACAGTAGGGTGTAAACAAAGAGTGGTGAGAGCCTGAAGGGGCAGGGGAGGAGGGAGTTCAGTCAGCACAGACAACAGTCCAGGGGAAACGGTCCTTAGAACTTGAAGGGAGGGGGTGGATGTGCAAGAAAGAAGAGGGGACTGATTCTTCAAAAAACCTTCAGAAGGAAGGTCAACACAAGCCTCCCAAGTCAATGTCTGGAGCCAAAGAAGTGAAGAAAAGGGTAATCTCTCGATACTGTACGAAATGAACATAGCTTTAATTGGCCTCCTTTTTCTCTTGTCTCCCTTCTCCCTGTGTGACTGAGCTGCACTTACCTTACACGGGACTCCACTGTGAGGTGTTTCATTTTTCCCTAAAGAACACAAACATTTAAAAGGTTGAATTGTGATTATTCCAACTTGGAGCAGAGCCAAAGTAGTATATCTTCACGGCTGAAATATAGTAAAACATGCCCAGTGTTCCTGCCTGGTGCAGACACTTCAGTTTGAATAATGCCTAAGACAAAGATTTTGAAATTAAAGATGACAGAGTGTGAATCGGGAACCTCTTTTGAAACCAGCGTGGTACAAAACAGAAGACATATTTACCTTGTGTTCAAGTCAGGAATTTGGACCAAACCTAGAAGTTTAAACAAAAAGAAGGAGAATTGCATATGTGGTTTTTTCTTAATGAGGACCTAATCACTAATTTTAAAGATATCTAAACACCCAAATTAAAATTTTTTGAAACATGATGCAAATGTGAGTATTTTCTCTCCTATTCATTCTCTAGCCTTTCCTATCAGCCCTCCTCCAACTGGATTTTTCTAGATCTCTTTTGGTTAGTTTTATTTTTGTATCTCTGCAGAAAAAGTGCATGGTTAGATTCTACTCAGACAAATATTTTCCTATGACCCCCAGCGAGGAAGACCCACTATGTACCATGTTTTACACATCAAATGCGTTTCCACAGCTTCAGATACTTGGAATTACTGATGTTCCAGTAATGCGGTAGGCACACTGTGGCGGTACTGAAGCCACAAGAAAGGAATATTACTTTATTAATACAGGGCTGAAGATGGGCTCTTTCATTGAGGGAAGGAAACACCGCAGTGCAAAGTACACATGCTCCGCTTCTCCGATACCGAGGACCCCAGAGGCAACCTCCTCACACAAAATTAGCATAGAGCCTGCTCCACAGGGCGCGCTTCTGACTCTTCCCTCCATCCTTTCCCGTTTCAGTAGTGGAAGAGTTAGTACCAAAAAGATTTGCACCGAAATGGGAACTTCCCCTATTTACTGCCTTCTGAGAGCCTCACTGTAACCGTGCCTCTATTTGGTGTGCATCGTATAATAAAACCCATGTGTAAAAGCTGATATTTTAAAGATGTTGTGTTCCAATATGTTCTGAGTTAGGGCTTTGGAGAACACTGCAGAGATTCAACACAATGCTAACTGAAAGGCTAATCTTCCCATTGTTACACTTTAATTAGTGAGACCTGTCATTACAACTTTTTATGATGAAAAGTATCAGGCCTTTTATCTTACTTTTAAGCCCTATTCTGAAAACAGCAGAAAAGGAACTGAAAAGACAAAGGAAACTGCATTTTATGGAACAATAAGGAGAGTCTTTAAAAATCCAGGGAAGTTCACAAACTGCCAATGAAAACTATTTGGAGGCAGAACCACTAAGAAGGGGGCCGTCTACTGAGTATACAATATTAGCAGTCAGCTAGCTACCTCCCTAATCCTCTCCAGAATCCAAGGGACAAGAAAGAATAAGAAGGACATTTCATAACAGCAGCCTGTAAGGGGGGCCTTTCAGTTGCCTCTCTCAATATGTAGGAATTTAGAGATGAGTTCTAAAGCTATTAGAAGGGTCCTGGGTTGTCATACCTGGGGTCTCATTAACATCAGGTTGGAGTCAAATGACAAACATTTATTGCAACTTATTGCAAATTTATTATAACGATTTCATTATTTGTTTCACTTTATTGTGAACACCCTTAGTAGAAAAATTTGACATTGAAAACCACACAAATCAGTACCAAAAAAAGTATAAGAAATTGGAAGGTTTACAGAATTAGCCTAAAATTAGGAAGTTCACAACTAAAAATGTTACAGGTTGAGCTACTTTTATGAGATGAGCTGGATTTGGCAAACTTGACATTTAAGTAAATAATGCCCTCAAAAAAAGTTCTCAGGAAATGGTAGCTTAGGAAAAAAAACACTTAAGCCAGAAGCCACTGACAAAAATAGAGCTTTCTTTCTGATTTTGTGCGATTCTTTTCTGCAAACACTATTTATGTAAACATTATTGTAGTTCGTTCTCAAGATAGTAGAGGCTTGATATGAATTAACGCGCTGTTTTAAGGAAATGTTCATGTTTTGAAGGTACATGGGACAAAACTATAAAATTGAGAATGCACTTTTTGTGTTTTGGAATGAAACATACTTGGTTACTGCTAAAAAAATACGAAAATTAAATCAAGGATACAGTTCCTTTTGTGAAGCGAAAAATAACTGATTACTACTGAAATACTTTTCCTTCACTCTTCCATTATTATTGACCCTGGGGTTGATTCAGTTGGTTTACTTTGTATCTGACTTGGAAACCAAAGCTTTAAACTGAGGTAAGGGAGAGGTTTTCAAAGCAGAATAGGAGAAAGAGCAGTGGGGCGGTTCTGAAAAGAGGGAAGATGGTGCCTTACAAACTCCAACACTCATGCCAGTTTATTCCCTTTATCCGCTCCTACCTGCTGTTAAAAGCTGGATCCTACTTCGGAAACCCAGTTCAACTCACACCCCAATTCTAGATCTCTCAGGCCCCACCCAAACCCCAAGGGGATGAGAAAAGAGGGTGATGCACAAGAGGAGGTGGTCTCCTCTCTTCCTGCCTCCACCATTACTGCCCCTATTTGGTCTGGGCAGCTGGGGAAGGAGAGCCAAGTTGTGCCCATGGCATCTGTACTTGGTTCACCAAACACTATTATGGTCTCATCACCTGACAACACTATGAATTCAAATAGAAGAATTACAAAAAAAAAACAACCCAAAAAACTTTCTGTGAGGTAATCTAAGGATTCTCACTGATCCTGCAGAGAAATAAATTGTGAATTTAAAATAACCTAACACTTCAAAAGTAAATTTTGGGACATACTTATTTCCAACTCATTTGTTGCAACTGCCTGTATTGAAGTCTCCACAGAGAGAACTTGATGACTTAGAAAATGCAGATAAACGAAATGTCTCTGCTTGTTGCATTCAAGCAGGAATTTTCTGTAAAACAATCATAATGCTAAAAGTTAACTTTAGAGTTGGTTTTTCCTTCCAACTAAAGCTTTGTAATGTCTGTCTAATAGAAGTAGAAGGAAGGTGAAAGAATTATTGTTCTTACTCATTACAGAAAAAAGCAAGGGCATTATTTTCCGATTCAGGAAGTGCTAAATTCTTCAGACAGCACCGTATTTATAATGTTACCATTTTTAATATGTCATGATCATTGACACAGAAAGCTGCAGAAACCTGGAGGAGGACTTCTGGCATAATGAATGGGAAATGATAGGAAATACAAAAAGGCTTGGGTTTTGCATTTAAGTTCAATGTGAAATCAAACAAACACATGCTGAGGAATCTACCCCCTGCTTGTAGATACCAATTTGTCCTCAGATCTATGTCTATGTTTCTCTGAATGGTTGGCAGTTCAACGTTGGCAAAATGAAGTAGAGAGAATTGAGACAATTGTCCACACTGGGGAAAAAAAATTGGCCTCAAACAACAGTCAGTGTGGAGTTTATTAATTGAGCAGGTCATTCTGATGTACTCAGTCTTAAAAGACCACTGGTAAACAAGCAGATAAATTGGTAGGAAACAGCTTCAAGAGTTTGGATTTTTGCCATTCTCTATAAAACAGCAGTCCTAAAACATTCATATATATAAAACGTCCAGATTCTGCTGGAACCCCTTGTTTAAAAGACACATCCCCAGGCCCTGACATGAGAACTTTGATTTTGTTTATCTGAGCTAGGTCAAGAAATTTTGATCCAGGTGACCTACAAGCTACATAGCAGGCAGCCCCTTGACCCACATAATTCTGTGGAAATATCTAAATAAGCACAAATAAAATGTCAGTTAAGTTACAAAGTCTATTCCATGCAAAACAACTTTGAGTTATTCATCCACTTATTCAACACTCATTTATTGGTGGACATTGTGCCAAGCCAGGCACATAGTAGGTGCAAAACTCAGTTTCTTTAACCTCCAGCTATCTGTATCATTTCCTGATTCCCCACTTCAATTGTCCCTATAAACACAGCTGTTCCTGCACAATACCAGAACATCCAATTCATTTAATGAATTAACCAGTTTAAATATACACAATAACTTCACCAGTAGTATTGAATGTTTTCTGAAATGACTGAAGTTTTGGCTTCAATTAGATATAGCCACTCTTTCAGTTTTAGAAGGTCTAATGTGGTGAAAGTGTTGCCCAAGAACATTCTTCAAAGAAGTAGGACGGAAGAAACCGTGACTATCTTTTGAGAGGGAAACGGGGACTGAGAGTTGTAGGTGGGCAAAGAACGTTCTTTTCACTGGGGACACTTTTGAATTGCTAATTGTGTACATGTATTACCTATTCAAAAATAAACAGAATTTTTACATTAAAAAAGCTTAAAATAGAGAAGTTTCTGGAATGGTCCTTAGATTGTGCCCTGAATTTAATCATTTAAGAGGCAGAGGAAAAGCCCATGACACACTACACGTGCTGGAGGCTAATGCTCAGCCTGAGGATCAATGAGGTTCCCCACTTCCTCCATTCTAAATGATATATTTAAAAATCAAACATAATTATTTGAGCCATTCAATTTACACTTAGCACGGCAACTGTAAAGTTTTTCTAGCACTGAAGAAATGGGTTTTGTCACCTATTTTAGCTAAAGATGCTCTCTCCTGATTCTACCAGGAACTTTGAACAACACACTACGGTAAACACATAATTTTAACATTCATTTTAATCTAAATGAATGTTATACGTGTGCGCACACAAGCCACAATTCCTTTATTGAACAACACATATGCACCAAATAAGTTTCAATTAGAGCAGGCTATGGAATCAATCCTCCCCCAGCCCAATAAAAAATGCCCCTGGCCATACATTTAAAGAAATGAATGCAAATTGAAAACAAATGCACAATTACCTTTTCAAAATGATTTAATTTTAATTAACATATTTATATTGCATGTGGATGCTCAATTTAAAACACTTAAAAGAAGCAAGTGTAGAAGATGTGATAAAATATTGTGTACGAAGATTTTCCATTTATCAATTACTGAATCATTTTCTGATTTAATATTTGCCCAATAGAAAACCATACTGGTTAATTTATAAATTCAAAGTTGTTTCTAGATTTTTCTTCTTTTAAAATAGGGAAGTGGTTATTGTCCTGCGTTCTGATTTTCAAGTAGTATATTCCAACTATTCACTTATCCAAAGTGATTACAGTGTTAATAGAAGCATTTGGGTTTAAATTCAGTGTTCAAATAGCTGTATTATGCAATTAGTCAATATGCAATTACAGGGACTCTAATGGAGCCAGATGCATGCAATCCAGACACATGCAAACTAAAGATTAAGACTTCCTCAGTTTTATGCATATAAGGAAATTATGCAGTTAAACAGGGCTCACTAAAGAATGAACTGCATCCATGAATTTTTGTTTCACCAGTTCAGAGAGATGCCTTAAAACTCTGAAGCTTTTCAACACTGTAACAGTGGCGTGAAGTTTCAAGAACCCATAGCAAAGACAACAAAAAAAGATGTCCTTAATGTTTTTCCTAAAGTAGGGCTTCTTTCCCCTCCCCCACTCAATTTATTTCACAATGTCTTATCAGAAAGTCTTGTGAGAACGCTTCCTGCCCTCTCTTTCACAAGATTAAATCTAGTGCCTTGAACATAAACACTGTGTTTCAGTATTCAACAACATAGCATTCAATGGAAGAAGCTTCATTTCACATCCTTCATATACCCGCAAATCAGGCTCAAAAATCATGGAAGACGCCTAAATGATCAAGGAATAGATGCCTGATGGAACAGATGCACAGATGCCGTGCTGGAAGAAAAGACAAATGCTGAAGTGCATAATGATTTTGAAAAGATTTCTTTATCAAACATGTCATTTGTTTGAAAGACCAGAGTTGTTGGCATCAGATGTGGGATATCAGCTTGTTAGCAAAGTGAAACATGATGGCTGCTAGATACTGGCGATTGATGAATCAATTGAAATCACTGATGTTGCTCCACTGAACATCTTCATTTAATATGTCAATGGTCAAAAGCTAACGGAACACCTTCTGTATTGGGTTATCACCACAACCAATAGGATGTCACATTTCAGTGGATACCCTGGCTAAATATTTTTTGTAAAGAATAGTGAAGTCTCCAAAGAAATGTTATCAGCTCGCCAACCAATTATAAACTCTGTTGGTGATTAGCTGCAAAAATAGACTATGAGTGTAGCTTTTCCATGTCAGTTCTGCCTGGGTAAAATTAGTGAATCATTTGTAAGCAATTTCTATGAGCTGGATTTATATCAAGATGTGAAAATGCACTTATTTATCTGTACTACAAATAGCCTGTTATTGACTCTGGGACATTTACAGAGGGAATCACTGGCAATAACAATTTTCTCATTTCATCAATGAAGTTTCTGATGACCTAATTTTTAAAAAATGGACTCCCCCCCAACCTCCGCCAAAAGTGCAATAAAAAAAAAACAGAAGCAGGAATTGAGATTCTTCACTAATAATCTAAGCGGGTGTTCTCCTGCCCCCACACCCACCCTTCCCTGTTCTATAGGAAAAATCTGTGCCGACTGACTTGATCTTTTGGATTCTGATCACACCTACAGGAGGGTCCGGCCACAGGAGGCACTACAGCACTGCACTAGACAGTTTTCAATTGGTCATTTAATATAAACTTGCTCTTACTCGGTAACAAACGACCAACACTCAAAATAAGTTTAACAAGGCGGACCCCGGCTTCTAATAGGGCAGAGAGTCAGGAAGAAAGGGATAGACAAAGGTGACAAACCAGTGAAGAAAGGAATCATGAAAAGCCTCTATACAAAAGCCATTATCATTCGGCAGTACCGCCTCTCTGGGAAGCTCCAAGCCCTCAAAATCAGTGAGAAGGAAAGAAATACTTCCCACTCAGACAGTTCATCTGGGGAGAGCTTAGTGTGTTAGTATTTTTGTTTTGCTTTACTGCATAGAGAGACCTATAACTGAAAAAACATACATTTCATAACACCATAATACAGCATTCCTACACTTTCATTCGAGCCTCAATTTCATCAACATAAAATAATCAGGGTATTCTTTTAAAACATAATACAAACCAAAAGTATGGCTTTAAAGTAGTAAGACTGGTGGCTGATGTTTGTTTTTTATCTGAAGCGAGGCCATCACCCTAGGGAGTCCATAAACTTATTCTAAGGATGCTGACATTGGTCAAAACATTTCGGGGACTCCTCTTTGGGAATTGCCTTCAGAGCTAGCTTTCAAGCCCCACAAGAAAATCAGTCTCATTACTCTGTAGTCACACCCGCATAATACTAACATAAATTTAGTAGGGGAAAACTGAATAATTTAAGACATCATAAGATTTAATCTTTTCGTTAAATGTGAATGACAATTTTCACATCGTAAAATTGTCATTTAATTTAAATATAGCAAGAAATTAAGCTGTTGACTAAAGTAAAAATTCGGTCAAATTAAAACCATTAAATGACTATGTTTACAGATTTTAAGTACACAACTTATTTTTATCTAAGAATAAGTGTATTCATTGGAAGATAATGAACAACAGGCATTTAATAACATTTTAATTTTATCTGTTTAAATATTCATAGCTACGTTCATAAACCCACATGCCTGATCTAGTGATTATGCTTATGAAATGCAGTATTTCTTAAGATGCCCTAAGTCTCCATCTATTTTCTGAAAACTGCATTAATTTGCACCCCCGTACAAATCACTGTATGTTTTTAGTAAAATATCTCATAATATTAAACATAGGAAACTACCCAAAAGCAATGAAACAATAGCTACCTGCAAGAGGAAAAGGAGGGAATTACCATTTGTTCAGGGCCTACTCTGTGCCAGGCTCTTTATGGACATTTTCTTGGTTAATCCTTAGGCTAACCTGAGGAGGTATTATCACAGTGCAGCTGGCTCATGCACAACTTGGTAGTTTACCTTTCCAAGGGCTTTTTAAAATAATCCCATTATAACACTCCACTGCCTGTCTGAAAGAACACAGTTCTTATTCTTAAAAACAAAAACAAAACAAAAAATTCTACCAACATCTTTCTAGGGGGATATAAGAATGTCAAGTTCTAGGGAATTAAGAATCAAAGAATCATAGTTTTTCTAGACTGGCAGGTACTCCTACTCTCAATGTAAATGAACAACAAAAATCAGACAGAGATGAGCTGTCTTTCCTCCTACTTAAAAAATTATAGTAGCATCAGTCTACTTAGCAGAAATTTTAATAAAACTGATCTAAAGAACCAATAGCAATATACTCTATCACGCTGCAATTTTACAATACCTCATCATGGCATAATCATGTCAAATAAATAGAATGATGGCCACTCACAGATTACATTAGATTACAGATGTTAAATTTAAAATGAGAAATCAAGTATCTGGAGTTCGAAGAATTTCTCTGAAGTGTCTTCATCTTCTCTAACACTAATTAATTAACAACAACTTGGGCTTTAATAACACCTATATTCCATGATTCTATAAGTGTTCTAATCAATGGCTGACAAGTTGTCTGCCCCAAGAACCACTTTGAGGTTCCTGAATAATATACATGTAATGTGCTATGCTGCAGCGTCCCCTCTCCAGAGACCCTCCTTTCTCCTTTAAGGTTATTTTCAGCTTTGTCTTTCCCTCTCCTTCTCACCCAAAAGTGGTGTTCAAATGCTTTTTTCTCCAAATTCTCCTACCTCCATTCCTTCCTTCTAACCAACCCAATCAATCCTTGCCTCTGAATTCTTCCCCTGACCTCCCCAGCACCTGGCCCTGAGTCCCTCCTGGAACACAATGTGAGCTCAAAACAGTTGGTTGGGGCTTGTTCAGTCGGTTGTTTTTTTTTCCCCCAAGTTTATTGCTCAGTGAAAGCCAAGCTATATCATGAAACATGTGAACAGAATATAAACTGTCCCAATTCAACAGGTTAATCAAGGTTATTTAAGGGCTATAGTTGCCACTGTAATAAAACAATAATCACAAAAAAATAATTTAAATGGTTTTATTTAAGTCAAGCAACAATTGCAGAGATCCTGGGAATCGCTTTTTGAACACAAACATGAAATTAACAAAACAAGTATTTATAGTTCTAGTTTTAAACACTTGAGTTCTACATGTGGAACGCACATATTTGAAAAAGATTTTCAACAAGGTCAACACAATGCATGAGATAATACACTCTGGGTTATGAATTAGGCCAGTCTTCACCTCCATCTTCCCATTTACGATCCTAAATTGGTAGGGAGGGGGACATGGGGGGTGCTTTGTTGCTTTTTCATTTCACAAATGATTGCTCAACACAGAATGAAATACACCAAAAGAAGAAAATAGTCTTTTTATACCTAGGGAAGAAGCTACTACTCTTAAAATGATCACTTCAAGGTAACAGACATCCAAATTGATGTGGTTTTCTTTGAAACCTCATCAGTAAATCATTTCTTGCACAGTAGGTTCGGCATTAACCCTGCATTTTGGATAGGTAGTGTTATGGAGGGCTGGCTGCTGCATACCAACGTCAGTATCAAGTTCTTCGTCAGGAATTAGAGACTGTCCCGGATACCAAGCAGGACAACACTGGCAAAAAAACAAAAAATGAACTGCAGATGGGTCAAAACAGGCTACATCGACTCTTATAAAAATTTCATAAAATGTTACTGAATATGTTATTTTAAATGCTAGTTTATAATAAAACACGATGAAATCTTTTATTTTTAACACCTTATGTTCAAATGGCCTTTTACATGGGTTGTCTTTTAATAAAACACATTAGACAACACACACATCCTAGTAGAGAACAAACACTATAAACTTGCCATCTGGTGAAGGCTAATATTATAGTTACTATAGAGCTCACATTTCTCTACTCCTCAGATTAGTAAACAGTTTGAACTGTTATCACATTAAAAATATACAAAATTGTTTGCTGTTAACGATTTTTAAAGAAACATATTTTCTTTAGCTTTAACAGATTTTTTGAAACAGAAATCTTATTCAAAGAAGTTTTGCTCCTCTGTTAGTTCCTATTAGTCCAAGTCCTCTGAACACCCCCCTTTTAAATGCTTCTTGCAAACTTAGTGTTTTTCAAGCTGTAAATTTCAATAGTTATGGTAGAAACCAAACCTCAGTGGGAAAAGAAGTGCTCTTTAGAGTTGTCATTCAAACAAATATGAGTTCTACCAATTTTTCATTCGTCCAGTTTTACAGACATTCCATTCACATAACTCCAATGAAAATCAACCACAGTTTTGCCATATCAAATGACCCAAAGAACACCGCAGGTATCCGGGGGACATAGTTCACCAGTGCATCTTTAGCTTGATTTTAAAGTCTACTTAGAGACAACGTGGGCTCTGCAGTTCTCAAAGAGATAAACTGCCTACCCATTGGCTAAAGATTTTTCAAGTTAATGAACTTTTCATTTTCCACACTTTTGCTACCAAGAGATTTAACCAGGGAAAAGTTCAAACCTCAGGGTTCAAACAACAGCATGAAAAAATAAAGTATACAGCAAGCACCATCTACTTCCTTTGATCTCTCAAAGATGTCAATACTCTATTCCAGTGAGGGGGTGGAGTGAAGTGGCTGAGCCCTGGAAGGAAACTTCACCCAAGGGGGGTAAAAATCTGTTTGGTGGTAATTTCAAAACAAGTTTCCAAACTGCAGAAGAGACTCCAGCCCCTTTGACTTGCAGGAACCACACATAAGAAAAGGACAGAAAATACTACAAGGCATTTATTTTAATTGCCCAGGGGTTTTCAATGCAAAGCACGACAACTTAAATGCATATTCCAAATTCTTGCTCCAAAGCCGTCTTCTTTGTGCACTGAAAAGGAGGAAAGACAACCCCATCAATTGTTCTCTGCAGATAAAGGCACTGTTTTGCAGATTTCCCCCCAAATCTGGGCTGGCTTTGCTAATGACCTGCCCACCCACCTGGGGCCCTTCCCAAGGTGGCCCACGGGAACTGCCCCCACACCTTCGGGAGCCTGAATGTTCGACAGTGGGCTTCCCCAGAAGGCTCTTTTCGTTCAGCCGTTGGCTTCCACGAAGAAGAAACCTGAAAGAATTCTTGCCGCTTATTCTCCTAGAGGAGGGTCAATAACTACACATTAAAACAAAACAAAAATAAACCCACATTGTTTTTTCCTCACGAAAGAAATCTAAAGGCGAATCTGCAGCATTTTTCTGCAGAGAAAACACGAACTCGTGATCCCAGAGCTACCAGGGGGTTCTTTCACACACCAGCATTAAGGCAGTTAAGCAAAAGCTGAAAGTTTTCGGGATTGTGGCCTTTTTTTTTTTCTTTTCCCATAAGACCACCAGCTGTTAGAGCACACACAAAAGCGCACAGACTGCCATTTTTCATAGGCCCACATTTAAATGAGATATACAGAAAACGGGGCCTAATAACGTGTAGGGTCCGACTCGCAATGGCATATCCGTGTTGCTAAGCCAGTGCATTTTATTTAGAAACGGTGCCTATGTGTTCCGCTCGTGGGCCCAGCCATTGTCCTGGAAGACAACTGTCCACTCCTTGGCATTTTTCGAGACTCGAAGGTGCTGTGGCATCCCGACCCGGGCACGAAGCTCAAAATGGTATCCCCACCCCAAAGGGCGCAGGGGAAACGATTTAAGTCGGGACTAGGGGGCGGGGCGGCCTCTGGTGGGTTTCAGGTCCAAGCCCACGCCCGGGACCCCCACCCCTCAGAAGGCTCGCCAACTTCCCACGCCCGGGATGCCCTGGAAGAACTTCTTCGCTTCCGTCTTTTTTTTTTTTTTTTTTAACGATTTTGCGCTCGGCCCCCACGACCTACATTCCCCCGCGAGGCGCTCGGAGCTGAGGAATAACAAGGGAGTTGAAACCACACAACAGTTCGGCAGCCCGCAGTCAGCGCTTTGCTGCGCTCTGCGGGGGTTCGCATCCGGCCGCCATGTTCCCGACCCGAGAGCCGCCCCAAAATCAGCCCCCCTTCCCCACAGTCCTCCCCTCCGCCCCGCTCCCGCTCGACCGAGGCCGCCGCGCCGCAAAACCTCTTTCAACTCTCCCCCGCCGCCCCCTCGCCGCAAAATCCGACTCGACGGCTGCGGGCTGTGCGCCTGCGCGCGGCGCGGGCGTGGGGGCGGCAGGGGGAGGCCGGCAGGGCCCCGACCGCGGCTTGAAAAGGCCGGAGCGACGGGGAGCGGGGGAGGGGTTGGGGCCCGGGCCGGAGCTTACTCTTTCCTCCCAGCGGGTCCCCGCTCGGCCCGGCGCGGCTCTCACACGTGCGCGCTAAAAACCCACTTCAAAGTCTGTTCTTGGCTCAGAGGCGGCCCCCTCTGGACCGGCCCCTGGGCCCTCGCGCGGACCGCCAACCAGGCCCTGGGCCTCGCCACCCCCTCCAAACCCTGGCGCGGCGAAGAGATAGGGAGTGCTGAGCGCGAGGATGCTCGCTTAAAGAGCTCCGGGCGCCGGGATCGGCCTTCGGGCGTTCGAGTACCTCCCTCCTTCCCCTACCCCCACCGCCGCCACCGCCTTAAGAAAATGAATGGAACACAAAGTTTGCGGCCAGCGCTGCGCTGTGGCCTTCGGAGCTCACCATTGTTTGGGCTCGTATTGACCCCAGGTCCGGATTAGGCAGCGGCTGATTCCTGCTTTACAGCCCCGCGGGCCTAATGAGGCCGAGAGGCGATGGGGCGCGAAGCGTCCTCGGAGCCCGGGCGACCGCCGGCTTACGGCCGCCAAGGGCCCTGTAGGTGGAGGTCAAAGGGTCAGCGGGCTGAGACCGCGAGAGAATTGACCCTAGGAAATGAGGTCCCCTACCCCCCGGCCCCAGCTTCGATCGTGCCTTTCAAGAACTTGGTGTGTGGACAGGTACCCTGGACACCCCGATGAGGGGCCTGAGAACCCCGAGCCCGAGCCCTGACTTCCGGAAACGCCTGGCCTCGTCCCGGGGCAAAGCCCAGCTAGTGGTCTCGAGGGTCAGACAGCCCGAGAGAAAACCAGCCTAGCTGCCAGGCGGAGATCCCGCGCTTCAGGGGATGGACAAGACGGTGGAGATTCTTTCAGAAACTTAAGGGCTAGACTTCGTTCGTTTGGAGGGGTGGAGATGGATATAGGGGGAGGAGAGGGAGCCCGGGGCGAAGAGACAAGGAGACAGCCGGCGGCGAGAAGGGGGGAGGGGCGAGGAAGTCCTGAACACAACTTTCCTGGGAGGCTTTGTGAGCGGAGGCGGTCCCTGCTAGCTCTCCAACCTTTGCAGTAGCTAAGACCGACTGCCCTGCTTTAGCCCGGACGCTGATCTTTAACCTTCCAAACTGGATGAAGTCCAGACTTATGTCTGCGTTAAAACAGACATCTCCCCTTTTCCCACCCAACAGTGGAAATATTAAAGCTAAACTACCCATTTTGGAAAAGAGAATGGACTTTTAACAAAAGTCTTACCAGGTGCAAGAATAACAGGTAGATCACTAAGAATCCAGCTGACATTCATGGTTTCCAGCTGATCTATCTTTAGGGTTGCAAAGTTTTTTGTTGGGAGAGGGAGAGCCTTATTCTTTAAGGTATTTACTGAAAATTCAGGAATGTAAGTGTGCGTTCCCAGAGTCAGACTATGGGTAAAAAAATGTGAGAAAAGTTTTCTACTAAAACTTTTCTTTGCAACAAACGACAAGGGCAGAGGGCATAGACTGAGAAATATGATACTACACCCAGATTAGAGGAAATCATGTAGAGGGGCAAAGCTTTTACATTATCTTAATGTTGGTTATCTTTGTTATGGGCATCTTCCACTCTTAGGACACAATACTCTACTGTAAAATTTTATGGTAGAATAATTTCAAGCCTACTAAGGAAAGATCAAACTCTATGTCTCCAAAAATGTTTAATCTATTTAATTGGGAGGTGATGAGAGAAGCAAGTTTTCTGAAATAATCTTGCAATCAACCCATCCCTCTACTCCCATTTAAGGTTAAGTTGGGAGTGGAAAGGGAATTCATGGAGAAAACAGTAAACTGGAAGTTCAATGCATATTTCAGAAGAAAAACATTATTTAGACTTTGGTTGGAACACATTTAGAGCCAATCATATGAATACACACTTTCTGAAAACTTGCTGAACATTTTAAATGGTCTCTGGTTTGAAGTGAAGGAAAAATCCTGAAATACGAATCTGGTCCAGCACCCTCAACGTCAAGGTCAAGACTGGAATGTCTGGGGTAGGAATGGTAGACTGGCCAGGTTACCTGCTCATCACTTGTGAAGTCATCCCAATTGGTTCATGGCATTCAGGCCCCTTGCCTTGTCTATTGGTAGAGGAAAGTGCAATAACCCCCATTCTCCACAAACAATAAAAAAAAAAATCGCATCCAAAGCAATTTGCAGTTAGAAACTGTCAATTAATTGTCTGTTGACAAAGATCAGTAGGTAACTTAGACTGCTTCAACTGTACCCAAGAAATCAAAGTTTCTTTTAATCATCAGAAGTTCTCTGAGCATTTCAATTTAAGGTTGATTTATTTGAACATGGAAAAAATCAGGCACCAAATACAAAAATGTTATAACATAAATAGATGTGCCAAGACTTTATTTCTTCAAAAAGAACAATAAACAAAATTCTAGAATTCAAAATGATTATGTATAATACCAAACTGACTGCCACCAAAAAACCTAGAGCATTACCCCTTCTAAAGAAGGAATACTTAAGCCTATTTCATTACATTTCTAAATTCTTTACAATTCCTTATCTCCACCATTCTATTTGCTGATTTGCAAGTTGGTTATTCATGCAGAGATTGGGCTCTCAATATTAAACAGCACCCTAAATTAGTAAAAAAAAAGAAAGTCTCAATACTCTACCCACTCCAACCCCCCAAAATAGTAATCAGTTTCTTTTTCATATAACAACTGTAAAAGAACTGTTTGTCCAAATGAGTTGCTTCGCTGAAGATTAAATGGATTGTTAATATTTTATCACAAAGCAAACAACCATTTTTCATTGTTATTGATTTTAATGGAAACAATGCTCTTAACATCTTTGCCTACAAACCATGAACTTTAAAAATACATATTTTGCAAATGTTTTTCTTTCCATAATATCATTTCAGAACCGCTGCAGTTATTACACCGCTATAAAAATGTTATGAATAATTGTGATAATTACGAATTGAACTATATACAGCAAAACAAATCAGCCTTTGCCTTCCAAAATTGTAAATGGACTATGGTTCTTTTAAGAAGCACTTTAATCATAAGTAAGCATGGCTCAACTGGCCTTACTCATCACCACTCTTTCAGACATATGCTTACTTTTGAAAATATATAGATAGCTAGATAGATTTGATAGGCAGATTAGATAAGTCATAGATACAAACATATATAGGTATATGGGTGATCTTTCGATAGAATAGACAGACATGCATCCTGCCGCAATGTTCATTTTTATGTAAGGTAATAAAAAAAAAAACTAAGGGACATAAAACTCATTAGGTTACCTTATGTTTATATATGTAGGGCAGGGATGATTAAATCCAGCTTCTCAGTCTTTGAAGTACAAGATTGAGATGTCATGGCCACTAACTGAATTGGTCAGTAATATCTGATTTGCATGCTGAAAATCCAGGACAAACACATTTAAACTCGCAGTTAAACAACTATCTGAGCTAGAGATAAAGAAAGGAGAGTCTTCCCAGATGGAAACTGACACTGTAAGGAATCTATACTGCAATAGAAAAATAATTTAACAATTAAAAAAGGGATGAGTGAGTTATAAATACCAACAAACAAGATTCATTTGCTCACGTCTCCTCTATGTAGGAGGCTGTTACAAAATAAGAGAAAGGAGTCAGTGGTTCAAAAATTGTAAATTGTGTTCTTTCAAAACAATAAAATTTAATGCTAAAGAGGTTATAATCAAAAGCTGTACAGAATTTTGTTAGAAAACATTTATCCATAAATATTGTTCAGTTCCCGGCACTTGTAGCAATAATTAAATTACAAACGATAAATATGGCATCAATGGATATGTATTTACAAAAAAAAAAGTTATTACAAAAGGCAACTGTATACTAAACATCACAATCTTGTGTAGAGTAACATCACATCCTCAGCCTGAAAAAATACTGAACAACAGTTTCAACCCCATTAGACAAAAATACATTCACAAGTGTAATGCTTTGAGGAAAAGTTCAAGACATAACAGGACTTTGGCACGGTTGAAGACTGTGAGAGTTTAAACAATCACCACTAAGGCGAAGATTTTCCATCAGTTTTAACATCACCACCACCACCAAGCCTTCTATAACTTCCTCTCAAGAAACAGGACGAGTTAAAATGAGCTGAAGGCGTTTAGGGATGGGGTGAGCAGAGAGCAAGAGAAAGGGGAGGAAAAAGCAGTGAAAAGATTTTTTTTTAATCCTTCAAACGCCAAAACATATTTTCTAATCCTGAGAAAAGGGCATGTCTACTTTTGGATCTTGCCCCCAAAAAAACCTTCCTGGACAATTGCAATTAACAGGATGTAGCCCTACATATGGCCTCTTGCCTTAAAACTCCATTTCCATCTGATTGGTCTCAGTTTTCTTTTTAAAATGCATTTGGTCCATTCTATGGTTTACAGGGTTTGTGTTTGTGTTTGTCCTCAGACGTACCATTCGTTAAAATTGGGAGGAAGTCCAGGGTTGTGGCTGGTGCTAGTTTGAACTGCAGAAGGGGTTTTAGTGGTATCTTTACTGTTTGCAGAAGCTATAGCGGGTGGAGTGGAAGATTCATAGCCTGAACTGGCAGCAGGGGAGGAATCTGACCCTTGAGATTCATGAACCTAAAATTAACATGTATATATTATAATGAATATAATTCCAACTGGCATTGTGCAAGCAAAAACAAGAGCAGAATTCAAGCACTTTAAGAGCAAGACCGCCCAGTGACCCACTTAAAAGAGAAATGCTGCTGATTCTGGTTTTGTGTTTTTAATTTCCACATTACCGAGGTCTAGAAAACCCGAAGATGTTCGCCAAAACAGTTTGAGTCCTAAGACTGGCATTACGGAAAAGGAATAAAGCGCTCTGGTTTATTAATGCCCCTTCAAAAAGGCTTTCTCCGCGGATGGAGCGGGGTAAGCACTTAGTCTTTGGGGTCCTATAAAATACTCACGCCGGGCCCAGGTTTCGCCAAGCCCGCTTTGGCTTGGGAAAGCAGGTACAGAGAAAGGTGGCACGGGCGCCCTAGACGCTGCGAGGGCTCAGACAAATGCGTGGGAATCGCACCGCGCTCCTCGGCCCTATTGTTTTATCGGAAGCCGAAGAGCCAATGAACCACCCACTCCCGGGTACGGCGCGGGCGCTCTCGGCTCTCACCGCGGGCTGAGCCGGCAAGAGGCGGCCACTGCAACCTCCAAGCCCTGGCGAGCTCGGTTAGAGCTTCCCAGTAAACAACCGACTGTTCCCTCTGCTCCCTCCTCCTCCCCACTGAGCTCTCCCCCGCCCCCCTCTGGGTCCCCGAAATGGGTTCAAGGTGTCACCGCTGGAGCAAATCGGATTTAACGTGGAGGATACGGGGTTGGCAGCGCGGGCGCTTCCGTTCCTAAGCCCGCTGTCGGACCGAGTGTTTATAAACCGCCGACCGCTAATAAAGAGGTAATTACCTTCATGTGCTTGCGCAGGGAGCTCGGGTGCGTGTAGGACTTGTCGCACACTTTGCAGATATAGGGCTTGTCCGAGGTGTGCACATGCATGTGCTTCTTGCGGTCGCTGCTGTTGGCAAAACGTCTGTCACAGCCTTCAAATTCACATTTGAATGGTTTCTCACCTGCAAAAGGCAGAAACGCAAAGGAGGGGAAATATGGTCAGGACCCGGGAGCTTCCTTGGGCCAAGCAGCGGGAGGCAGAGCGCCCGGCGGTCTTCCCGGAGAGGGAGCGCCGACTGGGGGCGGCTGCGGCATCTCTTTCCCCTGGAGGAAAAATGGAGAGGGCTGGTTGAGCCTGCTGGAGTGGGGAGTGGTGGTCGGGGGCGGGGGTAGGGCAGGGCCGGCCCAGAACTTGCCAGTCCCTTTGTTCTCGCGCAGAATGCGTAAGCCCATGGCTCCTCCAAAGTTTCCCGTAAGTTGTGGTACCAACCTACCCGGCCCAGGGCTTCCAAGTAACCAAGGCCGGGCGGGACAATGGACTGGGAACGGGACAATCCCTTTTAGTTCCTCCTTTGTACCTTTTAATTTGCCTCTTTCAAATGCAGCGGTTTTTGCTAAGCCCCGTGTTAAAACGCTTGGGTCTGCGTACTTAGCGTTCGAAAAGAGAAAACTATATAAATCCAGGGGCTCCAGACAGTTTTACAAGATGTTCTGAACAAGCCACGAAACTGTGGTGCCTTTCCTACTTTAGCTTTCCTCCCGGAGGACTGAATTGAACCTGGAACTCCAAATAAAAATAGTTTGACAAAAGTATCAGTCATTTAATTAGGAGATGTGCCAATCAAGGGTAAAAAAGAGCGGAAGTAACCAAAAGTTAGTTTTCATTAGCATTTCTATGGTTGCCTCCCCAGAATGTGTACCGAGAGCGAAGTGGCTTGTAAGCAATTCCTCTCCACACGTTCGGAGTCCCTTCACAGTAACCCAGAAAGAGACAAAAAGAGGCGGCGCCAGTTGGTTCCTGGGCGCGAGAAGATTCCAATTAGTTTCTGAGACCGCAGAGCCGTCTGCCCGGGAAGTTAGAACTGGGCAAAAGCGCCGCGGGGCGGGGAGTGCGAGAGGTGGAGGGACACTGACAGCGCTACTTTTTTCGAACAGCCCTGGAGGGGCGCCGCCCCTCTCTTTGGCCGCCAACACTCTGCCTCGCGCTGAAAAAGTCGACTTCGTGGCGCGGTGCCGCGGCGCCGCGGCGAATCCCGCGCCCGCCCGCCTTCCCCCTTACCTGTGTGGGTCCTCTTGTGGATCTTGAGGTTCTCGGAGCGGGCAAAGATCTTCCCGCAGCCCGGGAAGGGGCACGGGAAGGGCTTCTCGCCCGTGTGCACCCGAATGTGATTGACCAGTTTGTACTTCGCCTTGAAGGACTTGCCCTCGCGGGGGCACTCCTCCCAGTAGCAGACGTGGTTGTTCTGCTCCGGGCCCCCCACATGCTCCATGGTGACATGTGTCACCAACTCGTGCATGGTGCTGAAGGTCCGGTCGCAGCTTTTCTTGGGCCGGCTCAGCTGAGCCTCGTCGATCCACTTGCACGACAGCTCCTGTTTGATGGGCTGACGCATATAACGGAAGAAGGCGCCAGGCCCGTGGTGGGCCGCCACGTTCACGCCCATGTTCATGTTCATGGGGCTGTAGTTGGGGAACTGCGCGCCGGCCGTGTAGGGGTCCGTGCGCGGACTGGCCACTGGGCGGTACGGGTCGGCGCGGCCGAACAGCTCTCCGCGCAGCCCCAAGTGGACCTGGTTGTTGTCCACGTGCCCTGTGGGCGACGGGTGTCCGGCACCTTGCTCGTGCAGCCCGGGGAAAAGCAGGTAGCCGGGGGGCTCAGGAATACCAGCTGGAGCGTGCAGGCTGCTCGCCGAGCTGGCGAAGAGCCCGTGCTGCCCGCCACCCGAGGCCGCCTCGCCGAGCCCGGAGCCACGCTGGCGGAACAGAAAGTCGCGCGTGGAGTTGAAGGCGGCAGAGGCGGCACCGCCGTAGCTGGGCACCTGGCCGGCGTGGTGATGGTGGTGGTGGTGGTGGTGATGATGGCCCAGGGCGTTGGCGTAACCCGAACCCTGTGGCGTGAACGCCGAGCTCTGGCCCGAAGATAGATCGTGCGCCGCGGCGGGGCTCAGCTTGAAGGCGGCGGCGGCGGCGGCGGCGGCGGCGTGGGGCGAGTCCCCGAAGGGATTCAGCCCCATGCCTGCCGGCTCGCGGTTGGGCATCTCGTGGTGGCGCGGCGCGCCGAAGCTACCCACTCCCAGCCCAGGGAACTGCGGGCCTCCGTCCAGGAGCATCGTCATGGGTGGGGTGTTCTGGGCACCAGCGATCCGGCTGAAATGAGCGAGAGTGCGGGCGAAGGAGATCTCCGAAGTGTCGTAGTCGGAGAGGGGTGGCGGCGGTTGGACACTGTCGGGAGACCCCCAAGGCGGTACCAGGGGCTGCAACTTTCCGTCGCTGCGAGAGTCTCCTGCAGAGGGATAGGAAGGAGGAGGGGAAGTAGAAGGACCTGGAAGGGGGAGGAGGGGGGAGAAGGAGGGGGGAGAAGGGAGGAGAAAAGACTCTGGGACTAGATCTGGTTTAACAAACTAACAGGCGCGCACAAAGAAAAATAAGCAAAATAATAAGTGGAGGGCGGAGTTTGCCAATCCTGTCCCGGGCACCCCTCCTCTCCCCGAGAGCGCAGAACCGCGGGGCCAGGAGGCTCCCTCGGCACGGGCCTCCCGGCTAGACTGCGCTGAGGAGCAGAGCCGGCTCGCGGCCGGCGGGCAGGAGGCAGGCTCGGTCCTCGCCGCTCGCCGCTCGCCGCGCCAGTCCCAGCCTCTTCGCCTCCAGAGTAATGTCCTTGGACTGATAAAGTCAATCACTCACTCCTCTCACATAAACCAAGCGGGAGGCCGCGCGGCGCGCGCCAATGAGGAGCCAGCTGGCCCGCGGTCACCTGACCCCCGGCCCCGCAGCCCATTGGCCGTTGCCGCACTGATTGGCAGCGCGGAGCGGGGAACATGGCAGCCGCGGCCGAGCGACCGCCGCTGATTGGGCCGTGGCCGGGCCCCTGGCAGGTGAGGCGGTGGCGGCCGGGCGTCCGCGAGTGGGCTCCGCGGGGCTGGCGCTGCGCTCGGGAACTGGACCCAGGCTCGAGCCGGCGACCGGCGGGGCGGAGCCGGGCGTCTCCCCGGCTTCCCTCCGGCCCGAAGCGTGCAAGCACCCCTCGCGACGCGCGCGCTTTACCCGCTTTGGCCAAATGAACTCTGCCCCGCAAGAATCGTTCCCACCGTCGGCGCGGCGCTGGACATCCAGCCCCGCTTGGGCCCCCACCGCCTCACCACCCCGAGAATGCCTCTCCTCGGCGGCCGCAAGGCTCTGATCCTGGGGCGAGAGCAGCAGTTTCATTCTCACGGCCCATTAGCAGCGTCCTCCCCACGCGCCACTGTGGGCCCTGATGGCCAGGAGAGCCCGGACCCAGGCTGGCCAAGTTGCCGTCTGTTACCCGAGTTGCTGCTGGCCGGCCGAGGCCCAAACGAGGAGAAACGATTACAATTAGAGCCATCTCCCTTACTTCCGTCTGAGCCAAGCACTGACTCTTTAGTTTGTAAGTAGTGGCTACCCTGCCACCCCCATCCCCCACATGACACACCAGACACAACACAGCAAACACAGGTAACACAGTAAACTCGCGCACACCACACTAAACACGCACACAACTAAACACAATCGTAAGTTCACACAACCCAGTAACACAACAAACTGCACACAAAACAGTAAACATACGCACACAACAAATTAAACAGACAATAGTGTAAATACACGCACAAAACACAGCAAACACACGCAGAAGCACAAATACTAAACATGCACCGAGTACACTTAGCCTGTGTATACAACACAAGCACACAACACACTACATAGCAAACTCACTAGACACACAGGATCGGTTTTCAAAACCCCGGAGCTAATCAGCTTCTAATTCTCAACATTTTCAAATGCAAAAGTGGGGAGCGGGATTGGGGATCCTGCGGTGGAATTTTCTTCCCTCTGAACTGCCAAGGTTTTGCCCTATTCTACTCCTACCTGGAGGCGCACGTAGTGACCTCGGGGACTTCTTTCCCCTTAAGGATTGACTTTCCGGGGTTGTGTGTGGGATCACCGCTCCCTCTCCTGTCTGGTGCAAGGTCTTTCTGGGCGTAATGACCAGGTTCAGACAGGGCTATAAATCCACTCATTTTTTGTCCGGCAGGACATTTGTGAAGAATGCAGGAGAGTAAAAGTGGAAAGAAAAGGCAGAGAGAGATGGCTGTGATTGTCACATACCGATGAGAGCCGAGCCCCAAAGTCTGAGCCTTGAGGCAGCCTCAGAGCCTGGCCGCCATCTCTCTGTAGGAAACAGAACATCTGATCAAGTTCAGAGACGCTTGGAGAGACTGCCTCAAGCAGCGCTTTATAACTACAGCCTTTCACTTCCTGCCCCCCAATCCGCCTGGCCTGGTCAGGACTTCACCTTTCTCTGCCAGTTTGCTGAGGGGAAACCCTGCCGGTAGCACACTTACCATAGTCACCCCCTCCTTTCAAACTCGCCCCAATTCTCCCTCTACATCAGAGCTCTCTCCCCAGGTTGGAAGGTGAGTTCACTGCTGACTTAAATTATTACATCTACTGAAAATAGGCTCTCCAAGACTGGTTTCAGTGTCGCTCAGCAGAGGGTTTCTTTGCGGGGAGGGTAGAGGTGGGGGGAGCGTTCAGAGAAGAACAAATACGGCTAAATCATGCAAATGAATTCCCTGGAGTCAGGTTTACCAAAAGGGAGGACTGCTTTTCTTTCTTTTTCCCCTTTCTTCTCCCTTCCCCCATTATATTCTTCCTTCCTTCTACCTCTCTTCACCTCCCACCAACCCCCACGGACCCTGGGTGCGTAGTTGGTTTAAAAAGTTTGGATTTCTTCCCGGCGCCGGTCCAGAGGAGAGCGGGGCTCAGGGCTCGGGGGTGGGGAAGAGGTGGCTGTCGAGCCCTAGCCCGGCCAGCGCGGATGCGAGGGTTTCCGGGGAGCCCCGCCAGGTACCCGGAGAAGATGGGGCCTTGCGCGTTTGGAAGTCCGGGCCAGCAGCCGGGCTAGGAGCCGAGGCAGGAGGGCGGCGGAGGGAGCCTCGGCTGTCCCTTTGTGGGGAGGGGTCCCGAGCGCGGGGCAGGGGATGTTGCCGCCGCTGACCTACCCGGTGCCCAGTGTCCGTTTTGATATGGCCACATTCCGATAATTAATTGCCTCCAGCACGTGCTCTGTAGTCCCTGGAACAAAAAGGCATAATTCAATTAGATCATCAACCGAGAAGTGGGGAGGGGTGATGCTTGTTAAGGGGCCGACCTGAGGCGGTTTAGCCAGGCCAAAACTCCGGGCGGTGGAGCCCTTCCTGGGGCAGCCCGGCCCAGCCCAAGCGTGCGACTCTGAGGGGGTGTCGTTGCCCAGTGGGGCGCAGGGACCCCAGATGCCCCTAAAGAGGACGACGCTGGGGACTTTGTGAGCAGCAGGGCAGAAGGCACGCAATTTCCAATTCTATTTCTGTTGTTTTGGGTGGAGGTTTCCTTTTCGGGGAGGGGGAACCCTGCCCCTGGAAACACGATAGAAAGCGACCTATCTCCAGTTATAGCAAGACAGCGCAGGAGAGAACCCCCCCCCAAGCAAATTATTCCCGTTGGGCAATAGTAATAAGCGAAGTTCTCCTGGTTACCTGCAGCCCCCACCCTCAACTCACGTTTTGGAGGAGACCCTGGGAACAACTTCGGGGGACAGGGGGCTTTAGGGAGCTGAGTCTGAGAGCAGAGTGGTGGCCGGAAGAGGAAAGCAAAAAAAAAAAAAAAGTTTTTTTCTGCACACAGGCTGGGGCAAGGCAGAAGAGAGCTCTCGTTTCTCCACTTCTCAGGTGGAGAAAGGAGTCACTGGACTGGGCAGGGCAGGGCGACTGGAACCGAGGGGTCGTGGTTCTTATTTTACGCCAGAACCAAGGCTCCCTTGGCAGCTTTGGCTTACTAGGGTTTACATGTGTATTAGACGACGTCAATTAACCAATAAATCTCTTTTATGCGTCCCCCAGTTGTATGTGGTCTGGTCTAAATATCCACATGTCCGTATGGATAGGAAATATAATGGGATCCTTTCCCTCACACTGAGTTCAAACAGTAAATAGGAAAAAGATTTATTTTCATGCTCAAATCTGAAGCAATAAATAAAATTAGAGAAACTGATCACTGCCAAAGGAGCAAAGCTTTTGAGCCAGAATTTTAGGATCCATCTAGGAGAAGGAAGAGGGAAACAGAACGTCCAGAGGGGCAGTAGGGACGAACTAGTTTCTCCATCCAACCCAGAGCCCCACTCTGCAGCACTTTTCTCTCCCGCTGCCTAAAAAACAAAACATGTACAACAGTTGTGCTATCAGGCAGAATTTCTTCCTAAACACATTTTCTGTGGTGGACATGAAATTAGCCTAAGTTGGAGAACTAGCAATTTTCTTTAAGTCCAAGGAAAACACTGTGGTCTTTTCTTCTGTTTTGTATTTAGAAAAGACTTGCAATCTAACACTCGCAACATTTTAAAGACCCTTTAAACCCAGCAAGCGGATTTCCGTTCTGCCAATGCTTCCTGATTTATTTCAATAAATGAATCTTTGAATCCAGGAAGGGAATTATTCCAAGACACTGAATTTCGTGCCCTTGCCTCTTCCTAGTGAAGCACAAAGTGTTTCTCGTTGAAACGTGTCCTTGAAACTCACCATTATTCACATTTTCCCCCCTGGTAAACGACACTTTCTTTATACAAATCCCCACCCTCTCTTCAGAGTCCCAGATCTTTTTAAAAGAAAAACAGCAAATCACAATAAAAAATAAAGGGGGAAGAAAGCTGAAAAAGGAATGCGTTTTTAACTCTTTATTTTTATGCTAAGATAAAGCTCTTAACTGGCTTTGGAGGCCGAGCTAAAGTATCGATCTTCTAAGCTCCGGGACCTACGGACACTCTTGCTGACCGCTCACTTGGGCTTCAGATTTTATTGGCTACATCAGAGTACTCACTACACTCTCATCATATGACAAAAATTTTATAAGCCCTAAAAACCTTTAAAATTCAATATAGAATGACCAAATGGATATTGTTAACCAACCCTTTAAAAAAATCTGTTTTGCCTTTGTCCTCTGCGGTCCAAAGCATATCACTACACAATGTAATGAAATGCAAACCAGACAAGAATGAGACATTTTCATTCATCGTACTTGTCAATCAAGGCTGTGCAGATAGATAAACAGATAGATAGATAGTTGTTTGAACTTCAGAGACACAAGCTGAAGTAAATAGGGTTGAACTTGGAGGAAGGCAAGGAGTTGAACGAGAGCTATCAGATTCCAGTTTGAGATCCTGAAGCGAGCCCTGGAAATACAGGAAATGGAGTGAAACCCTCTGCCACCAGCCAAGTCTGGTGCAAGGCTCATGGTGAGCTGTGGTCCTGACCCACCAGGTCCTGACACCAATGAATACCTTTCTTGCCCTGGGAGTGCATAGACGCTGGCCTCCAGGCTCTAAGGTACACTGGCAGTGGCTCTGGGTGCCAGAGGACAAACCACATGGGAAGGCTTTCCCTCCACTTGGGATCAGAACCCCTTGTAGGTGGGAAGTGCTCAGGCAAGGGGAGAGGAAGACCCAGGCAGGGGCAGAGATACACAGTGATGCCCTTGATTTATGTTTACAAGTCCTTCCCTAAAGACCTGAAGAGATGGAGGAAGGAGACTGGATTTGGGGTGCAAAGCTTGCGTGACACTTTGGAGCTCTCATTTATCCAGGACCTCAAGTTCCTTCTAGCTGCTAAATGCTCCTCTAGTTCTAATGTAAATGATCTCAGCTCCAAAACAAGTGGAAAGAAGCCTTTGACTATCCTGAGGTATTTACTTATTTCTCTGCTTGGAGACAGGATCCTGCACCCAAGGTGACAGGAAGGGTACCTCTGGTCCGCATCGTGGTTTCTGGCAGTGAGTCTCATCCCTGGTGCCTGGGTCTGGGGCCCCCACCGTCCCAGCTCCATTTACCTGGTCCAGGCCTGTTCCAACATTCCCCCCTCCCCTTCTCCAGGGGGGCAGATGCTGCATTACGTGAATTCTCTTCCCTTTTGCCCAAACTGAGAGCAGGCATTCCTGCCACCTGAAAGAATGCTGTCCCCAGCTCATTCAGCTACCAAGAAACTTTATATAGTTCAGGGACGGCATTTTGTAAAATCAGATTGCCTGTGGTTTTTGTATTTGATTTGGAGTCACTCATCTAGTCCTTTCCTAGCGAGGGGATGGGAGGAAAGGGCTTTGATATTAAAACAAAGCATGGGGGGTCTCCCTTCTCCCCTTTTCCTCCCCCACCCCTAAACAAGGCAGAGTAGGGATGAATTAGACTAACTTCTAACTTAAATGTGATTTGGCGACTTGGAAGCAAAATCTGGCCCAAAGCCTGTTGTGTTTGTATGGCCCCAGGAGCCAAGAATTTTTTTTTTCAATCTTTGAAGGGTTAGAAGTAGAAAAAGGAGGAGGAGGAGAAGGAAGGGGGTGGAGAAATTATGCTACAGAGCCTGAATGTGACTTGCAAAGCCTAAAATACTTTCTATATGACCCTTTACAGAAAACACTTGCTGACCCCTGGACTGGAGGTTGGACGGCAGCCTCAGGGGAAGCTAGCTATCTTAACTGGTCGGTTTGATCCACCATCACTTTCCTACTTTTCAAGCTTCATTTTGCATGACACGATTTTTTTTCAGCCTCACACCTCAATTATTTCCAGGATAACTTTGGCTTTGGAGAAAGGCGAAAAGTAAAGAGTCAAGGGAGGACGAGGCCGAGGGAGAAAGAGGGGACAAGAAGAGAGGGGAGAGGAAAAAGAGTTGTGAATATCTCAATCCGTGACTGGGCGACCTCTTTGACCCTGAGGGTGGTTTTATTGTCTTTCTTCTTTGGCTAAAGATACATAGTTTATTGACCCTTTCTGCATGACTGAGCCCTGAGGGGCAACTGCAGCCACCAGACCCAGGGAGGCATGTGAGTCCAGGCTAAGGCCGATGAGCAGCCTGCCTTCAGGAGGCCCGAGGGAAGCGACCCCAGTTCCCCAGGCCTGAGGGGTTCCGAGGAAGAGAGCCCTACTCTTCCCCAATTTAAACCCCTGCCCACTCAGGGAGGGCTTGGACTCCATCCACCTCCTCTTTCTCTCCGAGAAACACTCCCTCCCTTTCTCCCACAGACAAATGCCATTAGTCAGTACACTTGGGTAAGGATTTCAGGCCCCGCCCCTGAATGTATCTCCTTCAAACTACAAAGGTAGGTTAATATAAAGATTCTAGGGTGTTCCCAACAACCCAGTTGGCCAGCTCGTGCCTTAGCTGGTCCTCTTAGGTATGTCTCCCGCCTCCTTCCCTCCCAAACCCTGACCCCAACAGGAACTTGTCATTTGTCTACAAGGTTGCAATTCCTCTTCTTCCCTTAACCTTTGTCCCCTCAGACTCAGTTTTGGTAGATTACACTTCACCTTTTGAACCTGGCCCAGGCTGGCAAATAGAGACAGTTCCTCCAGGCACAAGTAGTCACTCCACTCTGGTAGGGCCACCAGATTTAGTGTATAAATCTGGACCGCTCAGTTAAATTTGAATTTCAAATAAATAACAATTTTTTTTTAAAAAATAGAAGTATATCCCAAGTATGGCATGGGAGATACTTATACTAAAAGATTACCCCATCTTTATCAGGTTTGAATTTAACTGGATGACCTGTATCTTATCTGGTAACATCCAATTCAAGTGTCTGGCCTAGATGGGCCTAGATGAACTAAATTGTTTCCACACTGAGACGTGGCCTGATCAGGTAACATGTGTTTAGGGGAGTGGGGAAGGAGGGACTTCCTGCACCTAGGGTTTTCCACAGGCACCATTTGTGGCAAATGAGCTTGGGGACGCTGTGACCCCAGCAAGCCCAAAAAAGAAAAGCAAGCCTACGAAAGGCCGGAGTAGCACTCTCATTCCAGTTCAGTGAGAGTGCCGTTTCTCTTCAGGAGGGCCAGGAGCCATCTTGGTGAGACTGTGTGGAGGACAGGATATTTTAAGCGAACCCCCTCATGGCCCTGCCAAGAGAAACCCTGAGCTCTCATAAAGCGGGCGCACCTTCCCAAGCTGTCTGTCCCAGACCGCGCCCCCTAGGGCTCAAGCCTCTCTGCTCAGAGCAGGTCCTTAACCCCTTAAGGGAAACCCCGTGTGCTACTGAGTACAAGGCCTGATTCACTGCAGATGCTACAGAAGGACCTGTGCACTGCAGGCCTCGTGGTCCCATGCATTGACCTCTTGCCGCCCCTGTGGGACTGGAGGCTGAGGTCTGCCCTGCTTGTCCTTTCCTAACTTGCTCCGCTCATGTGCACCCGGGGCCCCCTCCCCAGGGTCCAAGTTCTACACGAACCCGGCCCGCAAAGACCGTTGTGCTTTGCCTTCTTTCCCTCTTCACTGTCGATTTGAGCAAGAATGTCCGATGGGCTCTTGAGGGGGTCAACAGGAGTGCTTCCCAGAGCCTGTGGTTCCTCTGCGCAGCCCTGTCCTTCCTCCAACCTCCACACACCCTTTAGACAACACCGATCATGCAGAAGCCTATCTGTAGCCTTTCAGGGCTAAAGGTCAAGTTTTCCTCAGGACCAAGGCCTTTTAGAATTATGTTTTATCAGCAGACATCCGTTTCCTCCTCTCCTGCTTCTCCACCCCATCCCACATTTCTCTACCTATAAAATGAAAGGGAAAAAAACACGGCCTAGAACATTCTTTTCCTCACTCCATCAGTACTAGCTCCACAGGCCAAATCTGTCCTCAGCTCAGTGGCCTCAAGAACACTCCAGAAGACCCCTCTACCCTCATCACCTAAATACTAACTTCCCACTTAACAAAAAATTCAGTAATTCTTATTTCACACCTTTTCCTTCTTCCTGAAGTGGTTTGGGCCTCTAAGCCCAAGGGCGCCTCTACTGCCTACTGATGCAAACTAGCCTTCTTGGTGGTTTATATAGCACTTTACCACTGTGAACATTGATACAAACTTGCCTGACCTCTCCAGTGTCTCATACATCCCCTAGGAGTGGAGGGGGACCCATTCCCTTTATGCACACACTTAAAAGCTCCAGCCTGATCTGTTATTTTTGTGGTTCTCAAAGAGTTAAACTGCAACATCCAGTTTTCTTTTCAGACATCATAGCTCCTCAAATTTGGAAGAGGGAGGAGTTGCCTACCTTCTGCCCCAGAAGCAGTAGAACGGAGCCAGGTTCCCAGGGTTAGAAACCCTGGCCCACTTTGGAATCTCCTGGGGATCTTTGAAATATTCAGATGCCCAGACCCACCCCAGAACTTCTGACTCTCTTGGTCTAGGGAGGGGTGCCATAGTACTCTGTTTTAAAGCTCCCCAGGTGATTCTAATGAGGGGACCACTGAGCTAGAGTAGGTCAATATTTGGAGCCTCTTTACTCCCAGGCGCATTCTTGGCCCTGGCGTCACTACCCAGGTCTAAGATACACATGCTTGGTATGCTCTGAGAGTAAACTTGGAGTCCCCGCTCCAGACTGCTATCCCTACCTGTTGCCACAAAGAAGAACCTCACCTTCACTCTGCTTTCCAGAAATGCACCCTCGCTGTGCCCTGGTCTGAGGTGGGAGAAACCAAGAGTTTCTGGTCAAGAAATGGTTTGCTCTCGAGCCTGGTCCCATTGATTATATTTCAGTTAAAGAATTACACTTCTGATGTTACAGAACAAAATTCCCACGGGAAGACAGTGAGGGATGGAACCATTTGAACAAAGGGGCTGTTTTGATGCCACTTCCCTCCATCTTACCCAGTCCAGTCTTGACCTCCTTCCAGAAGAAAGAAGTGGATGAGAATGGGGAGGCATTTCCTCTCACTTGGAATTGTTCTTCAGGAATACTTTCTTTGCTTCAACCCCCAACCCTGCTTTAGGTGGACTCCCCACAAATGGTGAGGAGAGCCTTACGCCTCTCAGGTTCTAGATAATTGTAAGGAACAGAGCTGTCTAGGGACTGTGCAGTTTGGTTCAGGCTCCAGGGATCTCTCCCTGCAGCTGTGGAAGGCAGAGAGAGATGGAGGCAAGTGCTTGCAGTTCAAGTTGTAGAGCAATTTGAAACTTACCTTCTTTTTCTTAGAAAACTTTTTAAAAAAAATTCACATGAGCAATACATCAGCTGGCTTCACTCTATTCAAAAAATGTTTATAGCTTGCCTGCTAGATGCAAAACACTGTCCTAGGTGTTGCAGGGGAGATAAAAGTAAATGA
The DNA here is from genome assembly GCF_009834535.1 of Camelus ferus. NCBI lineage: Eukaryota > Metazoa > Chordata > Mammalia > Artiodactyla > Camelidae > Camelus > Camelus ferus. Next base: position 85,177,791 of record NC_045732.1, on the reverse strand, counting down.
TGTCATGACTCAGTCTTGCACATGGACCAGCAAAGCATTTTAATACCCTAAAAACAAATGCTGGGCTTTGAGGTTTTAGAATAAGTGTATCTAGGATACTATATTGATTACTTGAAAGTTTGGGGCAACTATTAGAGATTCTTTATCATTTTTTAAAACATGCCTCTCTTAGTTATGTCTCTTCTAACCCAGATATGTTACTGGAGCTTGCTGGGATAAATACCCAAATGGAACTTTTAAAGAAGGGTTTATCTTTTTGTGAGAAAAAAAGAAATCAGTTTGAGCTTATTAATTTTCTCATTTGGGGAGTGGCTTCTTCCATTATATTCTTTTGTCCTCTTCTGCAATATAAAGTCTTCAAGTTCAAGGACTCCATTTATTTTTATTACTGTTTACATTTTGGCCCCTTTAAAAAATTTTAAAGATCACTTGGTGCCAATTGGGGTTTATTTATTTTTATTATTATTAATTTTCTAACTCCATAACTCCCTGAAATACAGAGAAGGAGAGAGAGAGAGCAAGGAAGACTAGCTACAGGGAATGCTTTACAGCTCAGTTCTATACATGAGCCTCCTTTCTTGAGCTATGTTGTTATCCTACAGCTCTGGTAGGTTCGAATCATTATTTTGAGTATAATGCTCAGAAAAGTTGGGAGGCAGACTGCTTTGAAAGTGACCTTGGCACTATTTCATCATCACACATGTCAGTTAATTTTAGTTGATTATTTTTATATTGTCAATCCATCACAAATAATTTAATTAAAGAAGAGCCTTTAGAAGGCAGTATAATGGAGGGAGCATATTGTGCAGATGCTCTGTAATATCAAATTTTCTGATTCATAGAAACTACATATTAAGTGAATTATTTTGATTATTATCAAATGGTCTTTGAAGTTGTTTTAAAATTTCCATCCGACCATAACATATGCTGCTTATGTGTGCTATTACATAGAAAGTGTACATGATTTTAAAAGGAGTCCTTGATATTGAAGATTATAAATTTCAGATATTTACACAAAGCCCAATATTTAAACTCCAATGCTTGAAAAAAAATTTGGTGGGAGAAGTAATGAGTCTTCCCCTTTCCCAAAGAGAAGCAACACTGCAGACCTACTTGCATATTTAAACAGGCTACAGAGGTATCCAGCAGCTCATCCTGCTTTCTGTCTCATTTCCTTGAGTTGAAAGATGTTAGAAGGAAATCTTCCTCTGAGCGAAAGGTGGAAAAGAGGCATCCCAGCCCTGTGGTAGCTCTCCTCACTCTCATCCCTGCTCCCAGGCTGAAAACCTTGACTTCCATTCCCAGTTTCAGTAGAAGGAACACATTTGGACAGGAGAGGAGGTCTTAACATCAATTTGCGAGGTTATGTTTTGAGTTTGTCTAGAAGGCCATATCGCACCTCTTAATCCCTCCTTCCCTCTCACCACAGGTTTATATTTTGAGTTTTCTGGTCTCACCAGCAGAATGAACAAACAATGCCCTCTGAGTTTAAGGCTACAACATGCCCACCATCACTAGCTACCGCCCTGAGTGGCAAATACAGTTGAGAGCGTGCTGCCTGCGCCTGCTCTGTGTTAGGCTCAAGGGCTGGGCTGAGACTGAAGCCAGGCCACTGCGTGTGTGGGAGGGAGACGGTGGTTATTGGTGATCTCAAGTCTGCAGAGCTTCCCAAGAAGTAAGCTTATTGTGTGTGTGTGTGTCTCTGTGTGTTTATGTGTGTGTAAGAATTCGCCTTGCTTAGGCTCACAACACATCCTACCAACAGCTTCTCCCTGCCTTTCTCGAGTCGCCGCTTGTAACAGCGCCTGCGGCACCCGCGCTTTCAGTGAGCGGATGCTTGCGAAGTCTCCTCTTCCTGTTGGTCGGGACGGAGGATCCGCTACTTTGGGACCCAAAGAAGGTGAAGTAGCCGGAAGTCCGAGTGGGTAGAGACCCCTGAGCTTATCCTGGCCTATCGCTCCCCGACACCCGCCCAAACCTGAAGACTGGAGAGCTCCTGGGGAGGAGGGACGATGGCTGCTGGTGGGGGGGTAGAAGGGAGGGGTCGGAGGTTGGCGCAGAGCCCGACCTACTCCGACGGCCTTCGTTCCATTCTGTTCCCTGGAGAGGGAAACCTCCTCCCCTTCCTCTCCTCTTCTTCCCCTCCCTCTCCTCTGCCTCCGTGCGGCGCTCAGGTCCCGCCGCTTCCCGAAGCCCCAAAGCCTCAGCCTGCTGATCCAGGCCCAGAGGGCACAAGGGCCTGCGAGCCTAGCTCTGGGGCCGGCCAGCCCCTCCGTTTTTCCTAAAGGGAACGAAGGGGCGCAGCGCCTCGCCTCCCTTCCTTGCCCGCCACCGCTTGAGAGGGGCTGTTTAATTAAAGGGGAACCCGCAATGTATACGTCAGATAAAAGCAACGCGCAGAATAAACTAATTAAAACATTGTGTTTGCAACACATTTTATTTCTCTCTCTCCCTTTTTTGATCTTCACTGTGTTTTAAAGAAATGTCATCGCACCATAAAGCAAGCCGTGAAACGCTATTTCCTTATAGTGTGCGGCGCTTTTCAAAGGCTAGTGTGATATATTTTAGAAAAGGGATCCCGCTGTGAAAGCTTGCGTGTCTTCCCTTTACCAAACTAAGCTCTTGTCAATCACACCGAGCCCGGTCCAATCACTGAGATCCTTTTTGGAAAGCAGCTCATCCCGCTGTGCTTTTATACCGCGCTCCGCAGCCTGTTTTGATGCATTTTTACCAGCACGTCCAGGGAAATGAATGATGAGGCCACGGACAGTGCAGGCCTGGCTCCCTGAGCGCCCGCCCGGCCCTAACGAGGCGCCGGCGCATTGTGCGCGGCTCAGGCTTTCTCACGTGGCGGTCACTTCGTAGGGGTATCCCGACGTCAACTCGGGTCAATGCTGGGGACCCAGCTTGTCATGGCCGCGCGACAGCTTCCACCCGGCAGCCACTGGCTTGAATCGGCGAGGTTCAGTTTCCTCCCTCCTGGCCCGTCTGCCCCGGGAAAGCAAGACCCAGCGCAGCCTGACGCTGTATCTCGACTACGGGGAGTCGTGGGGCCCTCGGGATGCGCCTCCTCTCCAGAGCCGTGGGACTCGCGAGTGTGGGGCAGGAGTCAGGGCCGGCCGTCCCCAAGACAGAGAGCTCTCTGTCTCTCTTTTCCCAGGCTTTGGCTAGGGCATTGGGTCCCAGCAAGCCTCAGCTTTCTCCTCTCTGTCGCCCTCTCCCTGCCCAATCATACCCAGATTTTCGGGGGACTTCCCCAGCCTTCTGGGAAAGGCCATTCCCGCCCTGGAGGGGCCACAAAATTACCCAGGCCCCAGCAGCGCTTGCGGAACCCTGTCCCTAGAGATACCACCGCTAGGACCAACTGGTGGCCTCGGATAGGGCAGAGCCTATAGTTCCCCAGTCGGGACGCTTACTGGCCTGATGGACTTACGGAGCCGCGGGTCAGGCCCGGGTGGCCCTGAAAGGCCAAATATAAACTCGTAAACCGCTGCCCAGAACCCGCGAGGGGAAGGGCCTACGCCAGCGCCTTCTCTGGATGGGAGGAAGGGTTGGCAGGAGCCGCCCAGCTCCAGAGTCCCACAGATTTCCCCCCCTCCCCCACCCCGTCCCCTCAGTCCGCTTGTGTCAGGCCTGGGGGCGCGCCCCGCCAGGGTGATGTGGAAGCTTTTGATCTTCACATTGGCTTCCCGGCTCCGGGAGGGGAGACGCGGGAGGAGGCTTTGTGGTCCTCCTTTCCGGCAGCGCCGGAATCGTTGCCTGCTTTTGTTTCCAGTTCCACTTCGAACTTGAACCAAGAGAATACGGTTTGGCTAGGTCTCAGGGGATGAACAAGTGAAAACTGTGTGACATTTATGCATTTATAGAATAGACCAAACTCGGCATTTCGAAATAGTCCAATGTGATCCATCTGTCCATTCTGCCTCTCTGTCTCTTATTTCTCTGTCTCAGTCTCACACTCAACACACTGATGCATACGTGCCCTCCGAATCCTATTCTCCGATTACCTGCGCCCTCCGTGCACATGTTCGACTTCCTCGGGACTAGGACATTCTTCCCTCCAGAGCCCTGGCGCAACTCTTTCCCCCACCTGCCAGTATCTTTCTTTAGCAAAGGACTTAGTTGGTAGTGGTCTGGATCCACCCAGGAGCCGAGGGAGAGGAGAGGGAAGTGCCCAGCTTCCTCGAATTTTTGCCCCCCCCCATCCCTGGGTCTCTCTCGTTGGGGGCAAATTGCTACTCACTTCAGTCCCTTCCCAGGGGTCTCCTCTGTAACGAACAGATCCTCAGGCTAACTCTAAAACAAGGGAAGAAAAGGCCCTCAACGCCCCCTCCCCTTTTTAGCCTGGCCTCTATTTCCACGCAGTGGCTGGGATGCTGATCAGCTGAAACCCTTGCCCAACCCTGCTCAGTGCTCCGCGGTTCCCAGTGGCTCCTTCTCATTTTCTGCCCCCCAGCACTGCCCCGTGGAGAGCAGGCCCTGCCGGTTAGTAGCTTCTTTAGAGTCCCCTTCCTGGACTCCCACACCTGGCGCCGCGGGACAGAAGAGGAACTCCCCCGCCCTCTCCCCCCAACACAAGGAAGAAAATTGCTGCTGCCTAGAGCCCCTAGAGAGGCCTTTGGAGCCTGCTGGGAAGTTGCATAGGGGCAGTGCTCCCCTTCCGAGCTTTGTAAGACAAAGGGTGGGGTGTTGCCACAGCCTTTCGCAAAGTTTGCAAGTGCGAAAGTGGCCCCAATGCAAGTGCCGGGGATCGCCAAAGCCTGTGGACAGGGAGGGATGCAGGCGCGAGAATTTCACCTGCCTCGGTTTAGCAAGTTGACAGGGGCTGGGATTTTGCTGTGACTCCCGGGCCACACCAGTGTCTGTCTCTGAGTGGAAGATCACATGGAAATTTCTGAAATGCTGGATGCAATGGGTATGCATGTATGTATAAAAAAAAACCCTGAAAATAATGGGTCCTTTTGATGTGGGGACTTCCTTGTCTCCAGCGGACACGTTATGATCCTTCTTTTATGTTGCATCATGGCTCCAGGGATCCAGAGTGAGTGTTTAGATTTCTACTTCCAGGCCTAAAGCAGTTCAAGCGTGAACTCGACGGCTGCAAGAGGCAGTTTGCCAACAGCCGCGACAGGCAGACGGGCACTCCCGCGGACCCGGACGACAAGCCGCGGTCTGCTCGGAAGCCCGTGGCTCCCGGAACCCTGGCGGAGAAGCCTGAAGCAAAGCCAGCGCCAGGTCTGACCCGAGCCACTGCCGCCCGCCATCCTGGGCCGTGACCGAGCGCCCCGCGCGCGTTCCTCCCAGGCTCTCTCCATGGCTTGGGTACTCGACCAGTCCTTGTGGAGGGTCCCAGGACCAAATCAAGAAGCCCAGACCAAACCCAGGACTCTGCCTTTAGTGTGTACCTCCGGCAGCCGCGCTCTCCCCGGCTCGCAGAGCCCGCCTGTGTCCCCTTCTCAGGGGAGCCGGCTGCCGTCTTAGGCCACACTCGGAGAAGCGGCTGGCAATCAAGGCCGGAAGCCAGGGAGCTCCGAAGATTTACTGTCGCCCAGTCAAGCGAGGTGACTTCCGCCCTTTGGTCTAGGTCTTCGCTTGGAGGGTGGGGAAGATGTGGGTGTGACAGAGTGTGTGATGTCTACCTTTGAGAGAAGGAACTGGGTCACACGTCATTCAAATTGGAATTAGGAGCTGGTTTCCAGTCTCAGCTAGGCTCCTACAAGTTCACTGACGTTGGGCCAATCCTGGCTCCTGTCCAGGCCTCGGTGTCTTCCCTGTAAAAGGAAGGGTCCTTCTAGGGTATCCGGCACAGGGCCTGGTCTCTTGCGGTAGACATGGGCTCACCATACGTTTGCTGGGCAAACAGATGGACTCCTGCCTCTTCCCTTTACCCTCTTCTCACAAAATCTTCTAAAAACTTCCTTTGGGCCCATCTGTTCTCTGAACAGACTTAATCTTCTACCACCTTCTCTGTCCCCAGAGCCCTGCCCACGGGAAGTTTTTCAGTATAGCAGCCAGAGGTTCCTGGGGTCTTGGCGGTGCAGTGCCCCTCACCCCCGTCCCTGAGGCAGACGATCCCAAGGACACGGACAGCCATTAGCAGCAGCAGCAGAGGTGGGGTGGGGGCTCATCGGGCCATCTGCCCTGCCTTCCTTGGACTTCCACCTAAAGGGGCTGACCGTGCCCCTTTTTTGGGGGGACAGAGGGCCACTTTGCTCCTGGGCTGCCTCTTCAAAAGTCTAGGCTTTAAATGTTTAAGGATCATAAAAATAAGGCTATCTAAGCTCCTACTTAGAAGCCAAGGCCAATCCCAGGCTGGGCCCAACCAGCTCCGGCCCATCCCAGAGCGTACAGACGCAGCCCTCGGGCTCGCGCTCCAGTGCCAGGCTAAGATTGCTGTCTGGTTGTAAAACCTCACAGGTCGAGAACACCAGACACAAATAGCTCCTTTCCCGAGCCGTGTGACCATTTTCTCGGTGGGACCTTTTCTGCCTCACAGGCCGGAGAGAGGCGATAGGCGAAGATTCCAGCCGTTGGCTGAGCCCCCGCCCGGCGGGATGCTTGTCCGCAGGGCGATGCTCCCTCCCACTACTCGGCTATTGGCCGCTGCCCAGGCCGCCGCTTTCCAGCCCGCGTCGTCTTCTCGTCTGGCTTTCCCCTGCCTCTGTGCTGCGCACTACATCCCCCGCCAAGAGGGAGGAACGCATCCCTTGCTCTCCCGGGGTTGAGGATTGGGAACCAGCACGCCTGGGGCAAACACTTACTGCTCTGCACAAGAGGCCTGACGACCCTTAAAGTTCCCGACGCGACCATCCCTCTTCCCACCGCCTCCAATCTGGCTCCTTTCTGCCCAAGTCTGGCCACAAAAAAGCTATCCGCTGGCTCTGTCCTGTTTGCCCAGTGTACCGACTGGCCCTTCTGCTCTTTGCGCTGATTTTTTTTTGACTTTTATTCATGTCAGCTGCTTGTCCCCCAGTAACATCTGCTTCCAGCCAGATCAAAGTTGCCTCCTCTCTCCGCTTCCCCACCTCACCTTGGATTTTCCAGTCATATAGAAAGTGACTTCACAATTTTGCAAGACTTTAGATGTTCAGAGCGCTCCAGGAGAGCAAGGAAAAAGCGATTTACTCAGCACCTACGAAATATAAGGCGCTGAATGTAAATCGTGTTAAGAAACCCCCTCAGCAACCCTCTGAGGTTGGTCCTATTATCCCCCATTTTACATATGAGGAAACTGAGGCACAGGGTTGAAGTGACTTGCTTCCAAGTGTTTAGGATCTAGTAGGTTCCTCCCCCACCAAACTTGACCCAACTGTGAAGCCTCCTTTCTTAGCCGGTGTTACTGGCCCCTAACCTTTTCTTTTCCTCCTGAGACTGGAAGGGAAGTGCCAAAATTAAAGAGGCTTTGGGCGGGAGACGCAGTTGCCTGAGGGTCTGGCCTTAGCGACTGCCTGGCGTAGGGTACGAGATCTAGAGTCCTGTCTAGACTGCTGCCGACCAGCCGTGATCCTTGGGGGAGTCATGTCTCCTCCCTATTTCTTCTTCATCTTTAAATTGGGAATAAGATAATCACCTACCCTTTCATTGGGTCGATGTCAGAATCCGATGTCAAAATATCCGTGATACTGTCAAGTACGGTACACTGTTGAAATAAGCTGATCCTGGGCGCTAAGGCAGAAATCGAGAGTCCTTGTCCGCCCACGATGTCGGGCAGGAGGCAGGTAGCCCGCGTCGCGGGGGGGCGGACTTGCAGGCCCCGCGGCCCGGGAAGTCCCCGACCTCCCCTGGAGGCGCCTCTGGAGCAGGCACTGTCCCAATGCCCGGGAGCCCGCTGTGGCGGGGCCGGCCCGCACAGCGTCTGGGGGAGAGTTCCGGGGCGCACCCGGCAGCCTGAGAATCGCTGCTCCGGGTGACCGAGGCTGTTGGGAAAAGGCTTTGCGTGCGGGAGGGCCCGGCTACTCTGCTGGGTATTTCAAACTCACCTGGGGCCACGCCCAGCTTGGGTGTGCAAAGTGCGGGGTCAAGTGTAAACAGAAGTGCTTACACTCGGTTCCGCCAGACATTCCAGGAGACTGGTGCCCAAGGCGGAAATTGGAGTGTGCAGGCGGGCACCACCCCGCAGAGTCTCTGGGCGGAAGCAAAGGGCATTCAACCTGGCCTTGAGGGCCCCAGCTCTGGCGGGGAGGAGGGGAGTGGGGTGGGCACAGCATTTTTGCTGTGGAAAACAAAATGGTTGGTTTCCTGTTTTGGTTAAAATAGGAAAAATGGTGGCGCTTTTTTGCTCACTGCAGTGTCTCGGGAAAGGGTGCGGGGGACCTAGTGATGGAGTGAATATGTACCGCTCCAGTGTTGACAAACATGCCGGGCCCAGGTCCTGACCCGCTTTGGGACAAAACCACGAGGACACCCTGGGGGAAGCAATGGCTTCTGCCCTTAGTCTACCTGTCATAGGGGAGAGCGGCCCATCCTGCCGCACTTCAAATTGCCCCCTTCCTTATAAAGTTTTAACTGGTTCCCACCCTCTGGGTAAGCTGAGATTATGGGGAACCCAGTCTAACCTCTCCACCCCATAACACAGCTCTCTCTCCTCCTCTCCAGGTCTGTCTCTCTCCCTCTGTCTCTGTCTCTCTCTTTCACTGTCTCTCTCTCACACACACTTCATTCATTCATTCATTCACTCATTCAGTCTCTCAAAAGTCCTCTGGTCAGTGCACAGGCTTTAGTTAAACAGTTTTCAGAAGCTTTGGATCTCTACATCTTGCCACCAAACTAGCTTCTTGACCTGGGACAAGTGACTTGAGAACTCCGAACTTTAGTTTCCACATCTGTGAACGAAGGTTAATAATGGTGCTTATCTTTACAGTTTTCGGGTAAATTAAATGAAATAAAGTGAGTGGCACATAAGAGTGGCCTCTCAATGATATCTACTAACATGAATAAAGTAACCTTTGATAAAGTAGCTCCCTCTGGAATGTGTCAAAGCAGGCAAAGTGGCTAGAAGGGGTTAATGTGCTTCACTGTATTTGTGGGGTCTTGGAGAAGAATGTGTCAGATCAAGTTACTTTAAAAACCTCTTCCAAACATGTATCTACGACCACAGTCCCTTATCCTACCTGCCATTGTACCAAATTATGACAGATGCTTTTGTCCCTCAGGTCTTGGAGGAGCAGTTCCATTGCCACCTGGAGATGTCCTAACTGAGCTTCCATCAGTTCAGACCTAGCCAGGGCCAAGGTGGCAACCTCCCTCCCTCCCTGATCCAGTGGCCCACCTCTAACCAGGGCAACCAAAGAGCCTGCCCCAAGGGGATGTGGGCCAACTGAAAGACTCTGCCCTTCCCTTCATTTCCATTTGAATGTGTTTCCAGGTGAAGTGAAGATAAGAGGATTACCAGCAGCAGTCCAGAATGTGTGGGAGGAGTCACGAAATTCATCCTAAGGAACTGGAAGTTCCAGATGGGGATGGAGGACCCATTGGGCTGGCCTCAAGCTGCACACATGGTGGGGCTGGGAAAATGTATGGAACTCCTGCAACCCCATCAGCTTTCTCTTCCTTAATCACTGCCCAATTCTCAACAGCTCAACTCAGCTGTCATCTCTGAGAAGGTGCTGAGAAGAATGCCAGTGATTCACAATGCCTAGAGTCAGTCCTGGACCTGCGCTCTGCCAGTAGCAGAGTTCTGGAAATGGGATCTCAAGACAAAGAAGGTGGTGAAGTGGAGACACAATGGGCACCTAAATTGAGTGCCCTCAGCTAGCCAAGTGACCCTGGACAAGTTACTTCAGCTATCTGGGTTTCTGCTGAACTCATGTGCAAATCTGAGGCAGCTGGACCGGATAATCCCTACAAGCCCTTTCATTCCTGAGGATCTGTGACCATAGTCCTGTGTAAAAAGTCAAGATCAAGTTTGACAGCATTGAGAGAATAACTGGGTGGGGCCAGAACAGGGCTGAGGGAGAATGGACATGGCATTTCTAAGCCCTCTGGATTATTTCTGAGCAGATTTTTCCTTAGAAAAGGGTGAGAAATCTCCATGATCCATTACTTCAAGAATTCAGATCAAGAGGAGGTACAGCCTAACAGAGAAAGTAGAAGCAGGTTACTGTGGCCTGGGGAGGATGTCCGCACCTGTTTCCTGGGGTCATGATGATCTCAGGTTCCAGCTAAATCTGTCAACCATGGTCAAAGAGACTATATACTTTGACTGCACCTATGTTGGACAGCATTTTATGCCTCTGGAAAATTATTCCAAACTACTGTGGTTTTGCTTAGCCTTGGTTAACGTGATTGCAGGGAGTGGTGTTGGTTCCCCAGGGAGTTCACTGATTAAAAAATCAGGTGGGATCTTTTCTCTCCATCCTTTCCAAGGGAGAGCACATCTGTCTTCCAGACCTTTCGGAGCCATCTGACAGTGCCCAGGTTAGCAACCCTAGCCAACTGATATCTGTCAGGATCTCACCCCTTTTAGCTTATGAGCTGTGGGGTAAGTAATTCTGGAGTCCCCAAATGCCTATCCACATAACTGAAATCATCAAACACAAAGGGTATTGTGACAATTAAGGACAACCTCCCAACGTACAGGTAATGAATCATGCAAAATATTTCTCAGTTAAAAAAAAGATTTCATTGTACTTCTTGCATTTGGATTTGGTTTGTACCATTTAAGTTCTTATAATATCTCTGTAACATTCACTTTAAATAGCTCATTCTGAAATCAATGACTCCCTAACTTTGAGCGACCGTCACTTGAGTCACAGGATATTTTCAGTTGTGTTTTAATAGCTGCTCCATTTCTTTGTGTCAAAAAGTCTGAATATGCATGCAAAGAAAGGAAAGAGAATTCTAAACTGTTTTGGCATTAGATGATTGTAGTTGGCTTATATTTCTGTTAGACTGAACAGCAAGATATTTAGATAGGCAGCCTCATTGGATTCAGGAAGAATATATCCACACGTGAGTTCTCCTCTGCTTTGGACTTTCTGAGGAGAAGAAACAATGTGGTTAAGGTAAAAAGCTCTAAAAAATACCATGGCTTTGCCCTGGCTACTAAGTAGAATTGTGTGGCTTTGGCCTTGTAAGTTTAGTATCCATGGCTTTGCATGCTGAATGATCAGATAGTGGCTTTGAATATAATTTCAGAGAAGCACAGTTCCCTGTTAACAGTTTCTGTCTGGCTTGGAGAGGCAGCAGTCTTCTTTAAACTTCCAGAGTCGATATTTACAATCATTGACACCTGGAACGATCTATTAGCTTTGTAAAAAATGAGTCTGTTTTGGTGGGTTTAGGGGTGAGAGACATCTTTCTCATTGTTCAGTGAATTCTGACTTGGCTTTTGTCTGTGATCTAATTTCCTGTTTGTTTTCTATCTCATTTCAACCACACCTGAATACCATCCATAGCTTATTTCCATAGATAAATGCATTTCAAATTCCAATCTGGGGTGTCCTGCCTTAGTCATAGGAAGAGAAATAGTAATTTGTAATTATGTTAACTCAACACTTATGTACATCAGACAGCCTTGTACGTTCCTAAAAACTGGAGAATCCTTCTCGGCCCTGCCACTTACTAGCTGTGTCACTTTGGCAAGTTATTTAAACTCCCGGAGCCTCAGTTTCCCCACTTACAAAAATAATTGTGTTGAGTAAAGGGTTAGTACAGTGTCTGGCACCTAGTTTAGTGCTGATTAGATGTTTTAAGTGCTTTTTAAAAATCTCTTTCTGTGTCTATAAGAGAACTCCTTTGACTTTTAAAATTAGGAACTAAAAACACAGGGGAAGCTTTGGTTTAAATTATTACTGGGTTGGAGTCTATCTGTATTCAATCCCATTTTAAAGAAATAGTGAGGAGTAGATACACAAATCAAAAGAAGTCTGTGGTTTGGGTGTTGTTATTGGCTTGGTTGGGTATCTGAAAATAAATCAATGAGCAGTTTCAAGTATCTACTGTGTGTCCCTCGCTGCACCGTGAATCACAACAGATCCCAACTCCTTGGCTCTCTTCTTCGTTAGCCTGTAAACTCCTCATGGAAGGATCAGAACTGTGTCCTTCTCCTCACTGTATCCTCAGAATATAGCCAGGGGGGTGCCCTGCATTCATGATATAAGAGCTATTCTTATTGAAACAATAGATTATTTCTAGGTGCTAAGTGGTATATAGCAAATCCATGATCTCAAATAACACGGGAATTCTGAGTAGACCGGGGCTCAGGCAGTCCTGAAAGACTCTATGGATAGGGCACACCTAGATGTGAAGCAATTTTCAAACTGCTTTTCCTCCAAAAATGCGAAGGAAATTGGAAAGGGGTGTCTACAGACAAGATGGGGTGGTGCTGTGAGACATAAACGTATACCATTTGTATAATTTGTATAATTTCTTGTAAATCCCCCAAAAGGTTTTAGCATTGTTGTCTTGTTGGCATATTTGACAAATTGAAGCCTAGTTTGCCTTTTGTAATTAGAGATACTTAGACTTCTTCTGTGTGAAAGTGGAGCCTTCTCACGTTTGTGTATCTACGTTTGCCATCAAATATTTAAAAAATCTCTTTCTTTCCTGGTATTCTGAGTTTTATTGTATTATTTTTCATCTTTTTAAACAACGTTCTTTGGTCATTCTTTTAAAGCAATGCATTCTCTTAGTTTTCTTCATCTGAAGGTATCTTTATGTCATCTTTATTCCTGAAGGGTATTTTCTCTGGACATAGAATTCTGTGTTTATGGTTCAAACAATATGCTGTTGAGATTACCTATGCCACATTTGGATTTAGTTGTTTCGTTTTTTTTTTAATGGAAGTACTGGGAATTGAACCCAGGACCTCGTGCATGCTAAGCATGTGTTCTACCACTGAGCTATACCACTAGGAATGAGGGAAGAAAAACAGGAGTGCTAAGTATCTGGTTATACAGACTATTCTTCACCTATGGAGTTCTTTAAAATGTTTTGATGCTTGAAAGGAAAAATTATAAGATTATCTCATGAAGTTTTCAATGTATGTAGATAAATGTAAAAAAAAAAAACTCTTTCAAAGTGAGAGCCTGAGTACCCAGCCCACGTCAGATATTCATGCTCAGAAAGGAAGTCTGTCAGGGCCCCAAATGATGCAGGTCAACTTGTGTTACAAGAAATACCATCACACACATACAGAAACTCCATATGGCAGGAAGTCCCACTGATGGCTGGATTTCAAGCACAATTTATTATAGCTGAGTTCCTCTACAGCAAAGGAATTTGGCACCAGACCGCACAGTTTGTTCTAGCAGGATTTAACCTGTCATTGGAGCTAAATTCTGGGTCCGTGTGAGGCCTGCCTGGACTGTGGATGGAGTATAGGATCAGCCATGGAGAATGGATGCCATGCAGGGCTGCTTGCAGGCACAGCTGACAGTCCTATGTGACCAGCAACAGCCGGTTTGGGTAACTCTTCCCCTGCTAAACCACACATCCGTGCATTTGCTGGGGCTTGTGAAGAGCCATCCCTAGCACATATTCCAGGATGGAGTGACTCATTGCTTCTGATGATAAGGCATTTTCTAGGATGAATAGCAATCCTGCGATGATATTTTAAAAGAAAGTCAGGAGATCTCAATATAGAACTCAGAAAGCAGGGACAATTATGCAAAATGGAGTCAAGTCACCAGACTGTTTTTAACCTAAACTCCCCAAACTGAAAATAGTTTGAGGATGTGAACTAGCCAGTAAACTCAAAAACATTTTCTCAGGGCTTGCAGCAGGAGGAGACTGCGGGGGAGGGAGAGAGCAGAAGCAAAATAAAACAATGTTATCATTCTAAAGAAAAGAGATGCTCTGTGAGTATCTTCCCTCCAGATCCCAGGGTGCAAACATCCATGAGTTTTCTCTCTTCTACATTCCTTATTTTTTTCTCTTCCCCTTTGTCAGTTATTTTAATGTCCTTCATTTGGAAAATTCTTGGATTTTTATTATTTTCCCTGTTGTACCTCTTCAATTTGTTACCATCTGCTATGTCCTTCCCTCTAACACCCTGAAAACCTGGGCAGTGTCCTATTTATTGGTATAAGATATATTATTGGTATAACTTCATGACAAGCAGAAGATCATTTAAACATACCTAAAGGATGTTAAGTGAGGAGTGTTCTACTGTGTCCCTCTTAGGAAAAGAAAAGCCCAAACCTAACATTGACCAATAAGGTTCATTCATTCACTCCAGAGTGTTGACTGAGTGTCTACTCTATGCCAAGCACTGTGCCAGGACTGCCCCCTCCGCAACGTAAAAATTCTTTAATAAAGTTAAATGTGAACCTGTGATCCAATTCTGTTCTGCTTCTTTCCTGCATTATACATGAACTGAGCACCCACTAGTCTGTGTCAGGCATTGCTCCAGATGCGAGGACACAAAGATAAACGAAGGACGGGTTCTTGTGTCCAGGTGCTCAGAGTCTAAAGGAGGGAGGCAAACAAGTAAATAGGCAAACGCCATGTAACTTTCTACATTGCTACATTCTAATTAGGAAGTGTGAACAGGGGAAACCATTCCTAGTTCAAAATAATCACAAGACCTCCCAAGTCTTGAGAATCGCTCCAGGAGAAGTTCCAGGTAGATGAGCTTGGCCACACAAGCAGTCCTTATCGTCTCCTTCCTCAGTTCTCCTCCCTCCCCTTTGGAGTTCCCTCACTTGGTTTCCCAATGCACCCAGTCCCCGACTAGTTCATTTTTTCTTTCAATAAACATGTATTGATTTTTTACTCTATACCGAGTACTATACAACATGCTGCAGGTACTGAGATAAGACAAGGTACTGAGATAAGACACTTTCAGCCCTCAGGGAGCTCCCAACCTAGTGGGGAGGCAAACAGAAAAGAGCCCATTACAAGTGGCGATGACAGTGTGGTGAAAGCAGGTAATCTACAACTTACCAGCCAGTCTTGTGTTAGGCCTGTGTTAGGTGTTGGGTATACTAATTATAATACAAATCATTATATTTATTAAAGTTATTAATTTTCTACATTAAATATCATTTTGTTTTAATTATTACAATGAATGTTGTTACTGTAACTAAGATGTTTTGAATGCTTCTGATTCCAGGCACTTTACATGTATCACTTCATTGAAAATGATCTCCAATTCCCAGTACCTTCTCTAACAAACAAACAAACAAAAAACAAACCTAATTACCTTCCCCCAAGAAAAATAAATAAAGTAAAATAATTTTTTAAAAAAGAAAGAAAATGATCTCCAGTTTGCAGGTGAGAAAGCAGAGTCACAGAGAGATTTAAGAACTTGCTTAAGGCCCCCTAGCTAGTTAGTGGAAGATTTGGAGTTGGACTCTAAGGCTTATCTGAATCCAAAGCCCATACTCCCATCCAGCCCTCTATCATGAAGAAAAGCCAGCCTCTGCCCTCAAGACGCTCACAGCAGCAGGAAAGATGGAAAATGAAATAGACAATTATAACACCATGGGACGCTGGGATGTAAGTAGAGAGGGTATTAATTAGAAAAGGGAATGATAGCAAATGCTTCTGGTTCTGTTTTTTAAGCAGGAACTCTCCCAAGTTTATTATTTTTTTCAAATTAAATTATTTTTAAGTTGAATTATAATTGACATATGGTATTACATTAGTTTCAAGTCAATTTTTAAAACATTGTGCTAATAGATGCTAACATATTATTTTAACCATTTAAATTTTTAAATTTTTTTATTGAAGTATAGTTGGTTTACAATGTTGTGTTAGTTTCTAGTGTACAGCATAGTGATTCAGTTATACATATATATATTCCTTTTAATATTCTTTTGCATTATAGGCTATTACAAGGTATTGAATACAGTTCCCTGTCCTATACAGTAGGACCTCATTTTAGCCATTTTTTAGGTGTACGATTTAGTGGCATAAAGTACATTCACATCGCTGTGCAACCATCACCACCATCCATCTCCAGAACGTTTTCATCATCCTAAACTGAAACTGTGTACCCATTAAACAATAACTCCCTATTTCCCCTCACCCAAGCTGCTGGTAATCACTGTTCTACTTTCTATCTCTACGGATTTGACTCTTCTAGGTATCTCATGTAAATGGAATCATATAACATTTGTCCTTTTGTGTCTTGCTTATTTTACTGAGCATAATGCTTCAAGGTTCATACATGTTGTAGGAAGGTAACAAATTTCATTCCTTTTCATGGCTGAATAATATTCCATGTTTTGTATATACCACATTTTGTTCATCTGTTCATTTGTTGATAAGCACTTGAGTTCTTTCCACCTTTTGGCTATTATGAGCAATGCTGCTATGTACAAGTATCTGTTTGAGCCCCTGCTTTCAAATCTTTTGGAGAAGAATCACTGGGTCATATGGTAGGTCTATATTTAACCTTTTGAGAAACCACTAATCTTTTTTCCACAATGGAGGTACAGTTTAACATTCCTACCAACAATGCATAAAGGTTCTGATTTCTTCACATCCTCGCCGACACTTATTTTCTAATTTTTTTAAATTATAGCCATCCTCGCGCGTGTAAAGTGGCAACTTCTTGTGGCTCTGATTTGTATTTCCCTAATAAGTGATGATGTTGAGCATTTCTTCGTGTGCTTATTGGCCATTTGCATACCTACTTTGGAGAAATGTCTGTTCAATCCTTTGCCCCTTTTTGAATTGGGTTGTTTTTGTTGTTGAATTGTGGGAGTTATTTATATATTCTGGATATGAAGACCTTATCAGATATATGATTTGCAAATATTTTCCCCTACTCAGTAGATTGTCTTTTTGCTTTCCTTATAGTATCTTTTAATGCATAAAAGTTCTTAATTTTGATGAAGTCCAATTTATCTATTTTTTTTCTTTTTTTTTGCCTACGCTTTTGGTGTCATATCCATGAGATTGTTGCCAAGTCAGATGTCATGAAGATTTCCTCCAATGTTTTCTTCTAAGAGGTTTATAGTTTTAAATCTTACACTTAGGTCTTTTATCCATTTTAATTCATTTTTGTACATGATATAAAGTGAGAGTCCAGTTTCATTCTTTTGCATGTGGGTATTCAGTTTTCCCAGCACCATTTGTTAAGAAACTTGTCCTGCCCCATTCAATGATTTTGGCACCTTGTCAAAAATGTATTGACTATACATGTGAAGGTTGTTTCTGTTTTGAATGTGGTCCTCTCTCGCTATCATAAACTGGTTCCTGAGTTTAGTTGACAGAGGAGGCAGAAATCAGGCCTGTGAGGCTTGAAGATGGCTGGACAAAGCTTAAAGAGGACGGAATTACCTTTCAACTCAATCCTTAGGACAGGATGATCCCCAAACTTGTTCTACATGTAGCAGTTACATTCATGAGCTTTGCCTTCTATATTGTTGGTGTTCAAATTAGTATTTGTTGAACAAATATTAAAAGCACTTTATTCACTTGGTAACAATATAGTAAAATGCAATTTCTATGTTTAAAGATGTCTTAGTTCCTATAAAAGCCAATGGAATTCCCCAAATTAGAATCTGTGACATTTTCAAATATTCTGATGACTTCTCAACTTTAAAGGAGTTTGCAGAGTTTCACCAAATTCAAAGAGTTCTTTGATTATAATTCTCTTACTCTCTTTCCCCCCGGCCTTTATGTTATACAACACAGTACGGATCCAGAGCTCTCTTTGATAAAAACGCTATTAATCTTTCTCATACCTAGGAAGCGAGTACAGAAAGACCCAGAGTAAACAGATTTCTTCGCATTTACACTTCATAACCATGAAGCGGTAATGGATTAAGCTGTTCATTCTCTCTCCAAGGCTGTAACATGGTAGGCACTGCACAAATGGAACCCACTGCTGTATTTCAATCATGTCGCATCCCATACCAGCTATGTGACCAAAATCTCAGGTGCTCAGTGTAATAGATGCGTCTAGAGCAATGGTGAGGCAGAGTCTTCCCTGCAAACAAGAGTAGCCCAGTTTTCTCCTTTGTGAACCTGATGTCATTTTTAGGAATTCATTTGAGATTGGTGACTCAGTGATTTTCTATGGACAGACAGTGGGGTATGCCTAACAGGGTCCATTTTGTGACTGACTGCCGAGCCTCCATCAGAGAAGATCGATAGTTGGCATGGCAACGAGCTCGTTTCTCCAGAAATGAGCTCCTTTTATTAAATTTTGCCAGCCATTGATCAATTCCTGATCCACATATCAAAACATGACAAGCAGTTAATGAATCAACAGAGCTGGCTGGGTTCAACAACAACAACAATAACAACAACAGACATTCAAGAGAGTTAGGGCTGAATCTTTTTCTCCAAGTTTGGTCCAAAGATTCTAACATGGATACTGACTGGTACAGCATGAATTCATTTGTGAGGACGTAGATGTACCAAAACAGGAAAATGCCCTGAATACAACATACTTTCACAGTAAGTTTAAGATGGCAGTTTGGCCTTTTTTTTTTTCTCTTTAGATACTTTAAGACAAAGCTGTTTTTTCATACCATGCATGTCCTTATTTTCCGAGTTTTATGCTGGAAGAGTATCTGGCTAAGCTGGGGGCAGGGCTAGACACGTCTTTCCTTTCATTACTAATGGTACCACCTCTCTACTTCCTACCATTTTAGGCTGTCAGGCTCTGTGTATGATAGGAGGAGCCTGGAGGAGAGAAAGGAGCCCATTGTGAAGAAGAATGGTCAAGACCATGGAGGTGGCTTTGCTTCATTCCTTTCCCATTTTCCTTTCTTCAACTTCCTTTCCATTTCCTGGCCACTCAGCACCTCTCTGCAGCTGATTTTCTCCAACCCAAAGAGAAGACTGATTTCTCCCGTAAGCAACGCTTTTAGTTGAGAATCCTCAGGGATGCATCTTCTTTCTTCCATTAACCAAGCTCGTGTCACTTTAAAGACTGAAAATAGCATAACCCTCTCAACTATCCAAACTACAAATTAAAACTACACAAAGGGCCTTAATGATGCCAGACGAGCCACATCATCCATCACGAAAAAAAATCAAGCCTAAAAAAAAAGATGTACTCCAATCCTTATTTACATTAGAGATAATAACAGTTCTACCCTCAGTTTCTTCATATCTGATTTAATAAGATTGCATTTCATCTGTATAGTGGCAATGACAAATTATCAAGGATCCAGGAGTCACCTTTACAACCCCCATCAGTATACTTGGTGGAGTTCAGAAACTGCCAGCTTCTTATTTATTCACATAATATGGAGTATGATAACACCTCGTGACAACAGTTGGGAAAGACTAGCTGGGCTTCTGTGTTATTGTGTGAGATTTACTTGTATTAGAATTGATTACCATAAAAAGAAACTTCCTTCGATAATGGCCCGATAGAGCAGCCTCGAGAGCTCTGGCAGGGATTCCAAGGCTGAATTAAAATGGACTCTTTTGCATAGGGGGAATTAGAGCCACGTTACTGAGAAGTGATTTCATTATGTCTGATATTATCAAAATGACTACTGGAAGAATTAAAAGTGATTAGCTACGGAATACAAGTGGTGCCTATTTGCTTCTTGAAGTGTCCAAGAACTTTAAAAGATGCAATTGGCTAAAAGCAGACTAAAATATTCTAGGACTAATAGTTATTTTATATCTGTATATATGGGTGTGTATCTGTGTCTTCGGGGGGTTTCCTGGGTTTTTTTTAAATAGTAGTGTTCTAAGGATTACATAGAATCAGGCAGCATTTCTTAGACATTAAAATAACTACTGAGTAATTCAATTCAACTTAAAAATAAATCTTTGTTTGGCCCCTATTATGAACAATCCAAATAGTACTCTGTTCTATAGGGGAAAGGTAGCTAACTTATAGTCTCAGAATCTAAAAAAATGCTGATCTAAACAATAAAGCCTCACACTAGTAACAGCCTCGTGCCCTTACAAAAATTATGCCTTGTTAGACTAATCAAATGCCCTTTTGTGACCGAGGGCTCAGCCTGTTAGGTCAAGTGGCTATTGTGGCCATCATCTAGCCTGGATGTCTCCCAGCTTTTGATTTGGTGTGTGAGGTCACCTCATGTCAGCTGGGAAGATAGGTTCTAACCCCCCTTCTTTGTTGGCTGCACTCTGAACTCCTCAAGGACACAAACCACTGCTGTTTATTCTGGAGTTCCTCCCAGAGCACAGCATAATGCCTAGCACCCAGTAATCATTGCAATATATGCATGTGGAAGTGAACAAGAGTTTCTAAATCAAGAGGAGTTTATCAATGAGCCCAGGATGAAGGGAGAGCATGTGGAGTGACAAGTGACATTCTGATGGTTGAAGTCTCCGCTTGATGCTGCCTGCAGTCTGTCTTTCTCGGCGACCCAGAGGCTAGAAGAGAGGGCTCACATCTGTTCTCTTGAGTCTCCAGGCTGAATGGATGAGGCAACAGGCAAATATTCATATCTGTGTATATTTCCCTCTTCTTGCATCTGGGCTGGGGCTGGGACTTTATCTGACGAATAAAATGCAGTAAAAATGACTCCGTGTCAGTTCTGGGTCTTCAGATCTGGCTGTTTCTGTTTTGTACTCTTGGGGACTTTGAGCCTCCATGTCAGAAGTCCAGCTACACTGCTGCAGAAAGCGTGTAGAGTCCACACGGAGAGAGAGGAGCCCTCAGACTACATGGACAGCAAGAGAGTCCCAGCCTTCCTGACGTGTGAGCTGAGCCTGGTCCCTAGTTGCCCCACCAGCTGAGTACAGCCACACAAGAGACCGCTGGCAAGAGCAGCAGCAGAATCACCCAGATGAGCCCAGCCCAAATTGACAAATCATGAGCAAATAAAGTGAGCGGTGTTGTAAGCCACTAAGTTTTGAAGTACTTTGTTACACAGCGATAGGTAACCGAAGTCTTTCACAGACAATATGGGGAGGACTGGGCTGTGTATAGCTGGAACCCTTTGAGAGGAGACTGTGACTTTTAATCTCTAAGTAAGGCTGAAAAATAAAGCTGGCGTGAATTACAAAATGGAGGAACTTAGTTTCATTAACTCTAAGGGACAGAATTCCGTAGACTCGAGAGGAGGGACACTGCAGGGTAAGGTGTGAATGCATAAAGTGGGCTCAGGTGTTTGGAGTCTTGTGTCACTGCCAGAGGATATTTACAAAGACTTACACCTGCAATTTAAAGGCTGAGGTGGGGGGAGGCAGGGGCAGGGGTTTGTGTGTGTGTGTGTGTGTGTGTGTGTGTGTGTGTGTGTGTGTGTGTGTTAGGGTGACAGAAAATTAACATTTATAGAGCGCTTGCTTGGTGTGAAACACTGTGCTGAATATTTTCAATCCATTACTTCATTTAAACCTTACAACAAGACTATGAAGTAGGCATTTAAAAACTTACTCAGACATGTAGACCATATGATAATTCATAGCAGTGTACCCATCTCCCAGCTCAAGAAATGTAACAGGAGAAACATTATTGCATACAGTCCTCCCGGTGGTGGACATTGTCTCTCCTGTTCTTCGCTATTACAATGTTGCAATGGACAACTTCGTACAAGTCTTCTTGTGGATATCAAAGCGTGGGATTCCTTGATCATGTAGCACGAATATCTGTTCCTAGATATTCTAAAGCAGCCTTCATACTTACAATCCTATTTGTAACGTAGGAAAGGATCTATTTCTATGTCTCATTGCAATATTTTACCTTGAGAGACTCTAATATTTTTCCCAGTTGGATTGTGTGCAATAATGTATTGTTTGTGGTCTGAATTTTTATTTCCATGGTAACTAGGGAGAGTAAACATTGCTTTATGTATTTATTCACCATTCAGGTTTCCTCGTCTGTGAACTACTTCGTCATATACTTGGCCGTTTTACTTTTGGGTTGTTCGTTTCCTTTTAATCGATTTTAAAGGGATCTTTATATATTCTAGATACTAATCTTTGTTAGTTCTATGTATTGTCACATAAATCCATTTGTTTATCCTATTTACAGATAAGGAAATAGAGACTTATAAAGGGAAATAAGTTTGTCAGTCTTACACAGCTAGTGATTAGCAGAGCTAGGATTTTAGTCTCGGTCTGACGACATTTGAACATAAAATGCAGTGGCTGGATTACATCCACCTACATTTAGTCTTTATTAGTAAGAAGCCTTTGAAATACATGCTTCTGAGAACATAAGAATTGCTCCTCTTAGAATCTTTTAATCTTGGATGTTTCAGCTTAACATCTTCCAATAAGATAAAGAGCAAGAGAGAAATTCAAACATCTTTTATTCTCAGGTCCATACAACTCCTTGGATTTGCTTGTAATTTTCACAGTTCTCAAATGCAACTCCCACGTATATACGCGAACATACCCACACACCATTAGACATTTCCTGTCACCAGATAACAGAACCTAGAGGGTTATAGATACAATTAAGAAGTAGTTAATATTCAATGATCAATTTACATAAAGAATATTTTACATTGTAGCATAGCTGATTCACTTGATAGTGCTATTAAAGTCAGATAAAAAACATCTCCATGAAAACAAGAATCCACTGAACACCTGAAACTGTGGATTTAGGACAAACATAATAGCTGAAAAACAAAGCAACAGAAAAAGAAGTGTCTGGCTTGAAGTATATGGAGTTTGGAAGAAGAGTTTTTTGCAAAGAATACTTGGTTTGGTTTGGTTTCCCATAATAAAGATAAATAAATGAAACTGAAAGAAAGTAATGAGAGGTCAAGTTGTAGAAGAAATGCTGAAAGAAACTGGTTCAAGAATGTTTGTTCATTCATTTATTCTATTTCCTTTTCAACAAATACTTATGGAGGACTTGGCCTGGCCCAGATGCCACCTCTGCCCTCCTGGAGATTAGCAGTGAGGAGGAATGGAACAGTCATTAAATACCTGAGTCTGTAGTCTCTGGACACATTTCAATTGGATATGGTTATGAAGAAGAAGTACTGAATACATCAGTGATGTGGGAAAGGAATGTTTTCCAGGAGAATTAAGTGTTCAATGTCAGTTTGGCGCAGGTGGGGGGAAATCCATGAGAAAGAGATGGAAAGCAAAGAGTTACTGAATCGAGGGAGAAAGGAAGAGGACATGATGTGCTATCTAAGCCATGGAGTCCAGGATGTATAAAGCAAGTCAGGAAAAGAGACTGAAAGGGTGATTATAGATTGGCTTACTTCCCTTACTGTAAGAGAGGTTTTAATTACTGAAGAAGCCAAAAAAAGTCACTAAAGAAGACAGTGAGGCTGCTAAGAGGTGGCGATCACAGAGCTAAAATGAGCCAGAACAGAACAATTAGCAGCAGGCTGTAAAAGGACGGGCCAGATGCAGACAGGAGAAAGGAGCCTGGGCTTGGGGTAGGCAGGGAGTGGACCTGGCAGGTCACCCTGTACGTGGCAGCATTGAAGGTGAAGGACTTTTTTTTTTTGCCAGAAAACATGAGGAGCCTTAGAGTGAACAGGGCCCACCACTAAATGGGAAAGAGGATTGCAAACTTATAGATGTGTCTAACAGAGGAGCCAAAAATCACTCCCCAGGAGGAGAAACGAAGAGGCACTAGGACAATGAAGCGTGCGTTTGACTCGGGCCCGAATAAACTCGCCAAGTTTCTTGATTCACAGGGGGCACAGCTTTCTCATTTTCGTGCCAAAAGCCCATCTCCTAGGATATGGAGACCATCTGTATCAAAGAGCAAAACCCTTAAAGATGATTTCAATGTAAAATGTGGCGTGACGGGGGCCATATTGTCTGACACTGTCCAACCCCTTTCGTATTTCAACAAGTTCAGCACAAAGGAAGTAAAAAACTGCCAGCAAGAACCAGAATTCCCAGACAGCTCCAGGGGAGAGGGAGAAGGCTTTGACAGAATTAAGACAAGTCAGCATGGATGTGCACAAAGGTGTCTAAAATCTCTAAGTATGGGGTTTGCAATGAGCAAAGAAAGATGGCCAGTGAGAAGCCCCGGCCGTGGACCTCATGCTGGCCAAGCTCCTTGCCCCTGGGGATCACAGTGGGAAGGAGAAGAGACTGCCTTCCCTGCTCACACACAGGCTACCAGTCTGCACCAGCCCCTGTCCTGCCAGCCTCCACACTGGCCCACGTTAATTCTGCTCAGGTCTCATCAGTTTCTAGTGGTTGCTCAGCTGGACATGCTGATACCAATTTTCCCCCAGTTTCATTGAGAAATAATTGACATGCATCACAATATAAGTTTCAGGTGTACAGCATCAAATTCTTGATAAACAAACTCTTGCTTTTCATGCTGAAATACTTGGAGTTGAAAAGATAAGTTTGAGGCTTGCTTTGAAATCATCCAAGATTGAGGTGGAGAGCCAGTGAGGGTAGAGATGAAACAAGGTTAGCTATGAGTTCGTCATTGCTGCAGCTGGAGAAGGGGGCATGGAAGTTCATTACACTACTCCCTACTTTTATATATGTTGAAAATTTTCAGTTAAAAAAGAAAAGAAAAAAGAAAACCCTTGTCAGCTCACCTGTCTTTATGTCAAGGACTTTCCTGATGGCTTCACATCCTTTCCTTTCTCCCCAAGGAGTACTGCCTCTGTTTTCTCCCTTGTCAGCTTTTCATTCGACAAACATCTCCAGACATGCATTTGGGGGAGATGCTGTGCTGGGCACCGAGGGGCAGGCTGATGGATGAGTTTTAGTTCTGGGTTCACAATCTCATGGGAAAGATAGATGGAGCTTAGATAGTGTGGCCAGGCAGGATGAGAGAAAAGCTGGCATAAGAGGAGAAGGGGAAAAGTTCATGTTCCTGCCCTTTGGAACAAATTTCTGGAAGAACTGATATTTGAGCTGAACCCCTGAAAGAATAATATAGTTGTGTCTGTGTATGTCTGGGTGCAAGTCTGCCTCTAACAAGAGTTACCTAGAACAAATGAGCAGATTGGCCAATAAAACATATTCTATCTTCCTATCCTGACAAACATACCTTTATAATAATCTGAAAGGCTAGGATGGAACTTAAAATTCTCGTACTCCTTGAAATTCTGGGCTGGAACATGGCCACATGGGGAGAGCCAGGCTCCTGGCTTACACCCTGTCTCTTGTTTCTTCCTGCACTGGGTTCTAGCCCTCATCACAAGGGGCTTCATGCACATGCAAGTAGACACCTCAGTTCTCAAATCCAAAATTCATCAAAAACCGCACAGACAGCCACCCCTCAGACCTACGGGTGCTCACACTAGCAGCATCGTCATTGGCCTTGGAGAGGATGGACACGAGGCAGAGTCCCCCTCAGGCCCGAGAAGTGAGATAAGAGTCATTTGGACAGGAAAATCTGGGGTCCCAGGTTCCCTATGTTTGGTCTAGAAGCAGAGCAGAGGGAGGCCAGGTGCTGGGTGGACACTTTCCCTTGGCCCTGCAGATTCATTGCCTTGTGGGAGGGCCACAGCTACAGGATGGCCAGAGCACGGTGCTCTAAAGCACAAAACTGAGCATGGTGTCCCTCTTGCCACTGGCTGTGTGGTTTCAGGCAAGTAAGTTTTCTAACCCTTGGTTTTTAAATTTTCACAATGGGAATGATACGAGGGCCTAACTGAGTGGGTTGGATTGAGAATTTCATGAGATGATGCATGTTCAGTTTTTTAAAATTTAATTTAATTTATTGAGTTATAGTCAGTTTACAGTCTTGTGTCAATTTCCAGCGTACAGCACAATTTTTCAGTTATACATGAACATACATATATTCATTGCCACATTCTTTTTCACTGTGAGCTAACACAAGATCTTGTATATATTTCCCTGTGCTGTACAGTATAATTTTGTTCATCTATTCTACATATGCCTGTTAGTATCTACAAATTTCAAACTCCTGGTCTGTCCCTTTCCACCCCCTCCCCCGTGGCAACCACAAGTTTGTATTCTATGTCTATGAGTCTGTTTCTGTTTTATATCTATGTTCTTTTTTTTTTTTTTAGATTCCACATATGAGAGATCTCATATGGTATTTTTCTTTCTCTTTTTGGCTTACTTCACTTAGAATGGCATTCTCCAGGGACACCCATGTTGCTGCAAATGGTGTTATGTTGTCATTTTTATGGCTGAGTAGTATTCCATTGTATAAATATACCACATCTCCTTTATCCAGTCATGTTCAGTTTTTAGAGCAGCACCTGGCATGCGGTAGTTGTTCAGTGATTGAAAATACAGCCAATTTGATTTTTCTCCCTCTGAATTGACTAAACAGACTGGTCGCTTTTGGGGGAAAGAGAGTGACAAAAATGTTGAAACAGCCTCCAAGCATCTTGTAAATACTTCAGTGGGAAAGTCTGCTGAGTATAAATGAGTCATTTGTCATAAAAGCATTCATGTGTGTGCTAAATTAAAGTCTACCACTGATGGAAAGAAGTGTCAGATAAGCCTAGCTACGGAGAATCAAGGTGGAAGAAGAGTCATGTCCCTTCTTATCAGAGAACATGAAAACCATTCTTGCCACTTTCTACCTTTAGTGGCAGCAGTTCGCCTACAGCTATTTCATGTGAATAATGTGCCAATCACAATTAATGAGTGCCCACTTATTACAGAGGACGGAGTGAGTGATTGGGAGGGTTACCACCCCAAATTTGAGGTAATAAAGCTCCATTTCTATTCTATTCACATTATTGTCCAGTTAGCTGTGGAGAGGAAGCTCAGCAGTAGGGCCGAGTGCAAGCTCTGGAGTCAGGTGCCCTGGAATCACGCCCCAGCTTTGCCACCTCCCAGCTGTGTGGCTATGGACAAGGTTCTTAACTGCTCTGTTTCTGTAACATGGGAATAATAATAATACCTTCTTCATAGGGTTGTTGTGGCAATTAAGCTAATATATATAACTACTCAGCCATAATAAAGAATAAAATATTGCCATTTGCAGAAACATGGATGGACCTGGAGATCGTCACACTAAGTGAAGTAAGTCAGACAGAGAAAGACAAATATCATATGATGTCACTTACATGGGGAGTCTAAAAAATAATACACAAATGAACTTATTTTCAAAGCAGAAACAGACTCACAGACATAGAAAACAAATTTATGGTTACCAAAGGGGAAGGGATAAATTAGGAGTTTAGGGAAATTGACACAACATTGTAAACTGACTATAACTCAATGAAATAAAATTTTTTAAAAAATTAATAAATAAAAAAAGAAATGAGCACTGCCTAAATAAACAAACAAACAAACAAATAAATAAATAAAAGGAGTTTATGATTAACAGATACACACTACTATATATGAAATAAACAAGATCCTACTGTCCAGCACAGGAAGCCATATTCAATACCTTGTAATAGCCTATAATGAAAAAGAATCTGAAAAAGAATATATACATATATGTATAACTGAATCACTATGCTGTACAGCAGAAACTAACACATTGTAAGTCAAATATACTTCAATAATAAAGTGTTTAGAATGGCACGTAGTAAGCCCTATATAAATATGATTTTCATATTATTATAACAAATCCTAATAGGAATTCTTCTACCCTTTCAACCACCACCCACTAATACCTTATTCAGAATTCATGGGACTTAACTATACTTAGAAATTTATTATTAATAATAATAGTGATAATACTCAATATTTGTTTAATTTTAGTATATGTGAAGCACTGCTCTAAGTTTTTTTTTTTTACTGCAAGCATTGGCTCATTTATTTCTCACGTCAAACCTTCAGAAAGGTACTATTATCATCCACACTTGATAGATGAGGAAACTGAAGGTCAAAGAGAAGAAGTGACTTGATCAGGGTCACAGAGCTCCTTACTGATGAAGCCAGATTTCAAATTAATGTCTGTTGAGAGCAAACTGTGCCTGCTGAGCTGCTTGAATAGGAAGTTTACTATGTCTCCAGTGCCAATAATGGAGAGATATAAATTGCTGAGAACAAACCCACTACTTCAGTTAGACTCACTGTGGTGCTTTCAGGAAAGGAGCTCAGAGAATGGGCTTCTTATACCTGTGTAGGGAAAAGGAGATGCAGATATGAGGAGGCAGCTTTTCCCACTTAGGAGTGATAGCTGACCGCCCTGCAGAACCCTGGCACAGGCACCTGGACGTGAAGGTGGTGGAGAATCATGAAATATAGTAAGGTCTTGTCTCAGTCAGTTCACGCTGCTGTAACAAAAACACCACACACTGGGTGGCTTAAATAACAAATGTTTTTCTCCCAGTTCTGGAGGCTGGAAGTCCAAAATTAAGGCACTGGCATATCTGGTGCCTGGTGAGAGCCCACTTCCTGGTTCACAGATGGCCTTCTTCTTGCCATGTCCTCACGTGGTGGAAGGGGAGAGAGAGCTCTCTGGGGTCTCTTTTATAAGGGCACTAATCCCATTCATGAGGGCTCCACCCTCATGAATTAATCATCCCAAAGGCCCCACCTCCAAATACTCTCACTTTGAGGTTTAGAATTTCAACATATGAGTTTGGGAGAACACAAGCATTCAGTCTGTAGCAGGTTCCTTGCTGCTGCAGTACGTGGTTGTGACCACTCAGTGATGAGCGCAGAGTCAAGTGTAGGCTCTGGCTATTGGTCTCATTCCTTTTCAACCACTTGGATATTTGGGAGCAAGAGGGATAATTTTATCCAGTAGATTGGCCAGCATGGGTCTTCTTCCCTGGACACATCTCCATTTGCCTTTCCTTCTGTGGAAGTGTATCTAGTGGGTCATTGGCGAGGGACAAGTTCTAAGCTGGCTATGGCCCTTATAACCAGCAGGGTTACTAGAAGGGCATAATCATGGAAAAGTGGGATTGAACGCCAGGTGCTTAATGGGAGTAGCTCTGTGAGACTTTCTCCAGTGGGAACTGCTTATAATCTGAGAGAATCAGAGATGGCTGGGCTTCAAGGAAACTTGGAGATCATTGAAATGAAACTCCATTTACACACTAAAAAACTGAGAAATGGAAGCCCCAAGGGGTGGGGTCAGTCTCGTAAGGTCACACAGCACGCTTCCCTTTTCTTCTGTTTGCCATGGTGGGTTTCTTCCTATTTGCCTCTACTGCAGGGTGCCCTGGGACAAACTCCTTCTGGCATATTTATCAGCTGTGCAATGTCTACACAATGAGATATTTTCTTTCATTTAAAACTAATGTTGCCTTACCAGTTGAATTGATGTTCCCAAAAGAATCATTTCCTCACTGGGATAATTTTGCTACAAGCTTTTCATTAGTCCAATCATAAATTCAGTAACGTTATTTGGCAGTTTACTGAAGTCTTCAGGAGCCACAGGGGACTGGATGCATTGTCTGTTTTTATGACCGAAAGAAGAAGAAACAAACAAGCTAAATAAGCTCAATTTAAAAATTGGTTTTGTTCCATATAATATAGGAAACTCGTTCCCTCATTCATCCATCCAACAAACAATGTGTATTAAAGCACCTACTGGGTGCAGGGCATCGCACTAGGGTTATTGGGGCTACAGAGATGAATCATGCATTCAGGAAACACTGTCCATTTCTTTAATAGCTTATAGACTCATAAGATAAACAACTTATAAACCAATCTTCCTAATGCAGGGAGCAAGGAAGTAAGGGCCATAAAGGATGTATAAACAAAGTTCAGAGAAGGAAAGAGTCATATCTAGTACGATCAGGGAAATCTTCATGCAGGAGATGATATTTGGCTGGGCCTTGAGTGTAGGTAGGATTTGGACTTGCACAAATGGTCTTGGAGGATGTTCAGGGTGGGGGACCTGTGGTGTTCAGAGTTGCTGGGAGACATAGAGTGTTAGAGCTTGGTTAGAGTATGGTTTTCAAATTGGGTTTGCTGGAGCTGCTTCAGAGGGTACTGAGGGAAGGAGGAAGGTCAAGTTGGAGGAATTGTAGGATGCCTATTTCAGTTTCAACCAAAGCACCTCTGCTTTCATTGATTTCCTATGTTGGAGTTCCACGTACAATGTTATTTGCTGGGGAAAGGATCAGCGTTCCACTGAGAACGATAAAATCTGAGAACAGTTGGACCAGAGCACAGATAAATTGCTTGGCAAGAAAAAGTCAGAGATAAGACTAGAAACATTAGGCCGGGCCTAAGCAAGAAGGACCTTGAATGAGGCTTAGGGATATGGGCCTCGTCATGTAAGTAGTGATAATGAACCCGTGGAGAATTTTAATCTGGGTGAAGGGATGAAATTCATGACTGCAGGGGGCAGAGTATATTGGGATGGGCAAGGCGGGAGGGAAGAGCATTGTTTTGTTAGTCATGAGGGTGGCCTGGCTCCCTCCCTTCTGAGTGCTGCTAGGTATCAGGTGCTGCCTTGGGGACTAGGGCTGTAGTAGTGAACCAACCACAAAAATCCTTGCCCTCATAGAATTTATGTTCTAGTAGGAGGAGGCGGAAATGAACACATGAAGAAATCATACGTCAAGTGGTAGTGAGTGCTGAGATACAGAAATAAAGCAGGCCGAAGGGCCGAGAGTGATGGGGGTCCTCTTTTAGACAGATTGGTCACGGAAGTCCTCTCTGAAGCAGTGACATTTGAGCAAAGACCTGAATTGAGCTATGGGGCCAGATGGGGGAACTGTCGTTTAGGCTTTGGAAACAGCAAGTTTCCTGAGCTAGGTGTGTTAAACGATCGCCAAGGAGGTGGCTGGAGCTGAGTGAGCGATGGAGAAAGGCTGGAAAGATAAGGTTGGAGAGGTAACAAACACCAGACCTGGAGGGCTCTAGCGGTCATGCCAGGGACTTTCAACTTTATCTGGAGGGTGTTGAGAAGCCACTGGAGGATTTTGAGCACATGAGTAACAAACTGTGACTTACAGTTTGAGAGTGGTCATTCTGGCTGCTCTGTGGGGCACAGACTAAGGAAGGCAAGGGTGGCTTGTTCTGTAGCAATACATCCCTGAAACAGTGCGTGCGTGTGTGTGCGTGTGTGTGTGTGTGTGTGTGTGTGTGTGTGTGTGACTGTTTCTGAATGCTCAGTTCTGATCCACTGGACAAGTGGTCTGGTCTGCGGGTCAGTACTGAACTGTTCTTATCACTGGCTTTACAGCATGCCTTCCTAACTGGCAGGGTGACACTGAAGTTTTCACATTTAATCCACAACATTGGCATAGCCTATTTGCAGCATTATATCAAAGCTGGCTGATATTGTAGCAGAGATAAAGATATTTTGTGTGGATATATTTTAGGAATCATATAAACCATCATCTTGTTCTTTAATAATAAGAGCCTCCCTGGTCAAATGGGTTACGTAGGGTCTTCTACAAGTTGGCTCCAACCACTTGCCTGACTTTATGCCCTCCTTTTAGCTATTTGCGCAGTAAGCCACATCCTACATTTCAGCCAAATCCGAGTCCCCTGAATATATTCTGCACTTTTCTGCTTTTGTGCCTTTCTTTGATTATGCTACTTCTTCTCTTGGATACCCAACCCCCTTGTCAGGGCTACATGTGGAAATTCTACTCATCCTACAAGGCTCACCTCAAATACCGCTTTATCTGGGAGGGCTTTCCCTATGCGCCCTATTGGTTATGATCTACCCCTCTCCTGAGTCTTGATGTCATTTGCTTGGCACTTTCTGTCTCTTACCTTCCCGGATCTTGTGCAAGTCATTTGTGTACCTGCCCGTGCAGGTTTTTTTGTTTTTTTTTTTTTTAATGTTTTCTCTTTTCTTTCTTTTTTTTTTTGTTTTAGCGGGGGGGGGGGGCGGTAATTAGGTTTATTTACTTACTTTTTTTTTGATGGAGGTACTGGGATGGAACCCAGGACCTCATGCGTGCTAAGCACACACTCTACCACTGAGCTATACCTGTCCCAGCTTGTCTTAATGCACATTTTAACTAACAGACCTCAACATCACACCTGATTATAACGGCATCGATGACAACTATATGGTCTGTTTGCCATATTTAGTGAGTTTCACAAAAGAAAAGGGGAAATAAAATCTGACTTTTGAAAGTTCTCAATAGGACATGAATACTATTTTTTTTTAAATATCAGCTGCTCCTTGATCTAGATGTTGGCATAAGAGAAAAGGGCAGTCTGTATGCAGGAGAGGTTTTCTTAAAACATCCATTCTCATGTGTTTCTTTCAACCAAGCAGAGTTTAAATTGTCTTAAATGCATTCATTTGGTTTGTAAAGTTCACGGGTATGTTATTTTACATAAATTTCAAGATTATGAGGCTGGTGACTCCCAGCACATACTTTTCTAGCCCAAGATGGGACCGTAATAGTTCACCTGCTGGGACTAATTTCCAAAGAGGTAGAAGTGCATGGCAACGCGTCTTTTAGCCAAGCAAATTGGATAGTTTCCGTTTTTAAAAGGGAATTTTTATAGGCTAATACTCTTTCTTTGCCTCTCAACCTATTGGGCTACTTTCAGTCACAACCAGAACATAAAATACACGTTCAGATATTAGGCATCACAGGACTTTATTATTATGGAAAAGCTGTTCTTCATAGCCACCTTGGCAGGCTTACAAAGTAGCTTTCATTTACTCTTTTATTCCCATTTACTTTATTACCTTACTTGACCTTTTGTCCATTTCAATCCTGAGTGGTATAAAATGAAAAATAATAGGAGAAATTTAGAAATGTGTGATTTTCAAAAATGAGACTTTTCCACTGATTAAGCCTAGCAATGAATTATCTATATATGTTCATCAACCAAGAAACTCAGTGGAATACAGTATTGACAGGAACACCAACCGTCCAGTGAGACATTTAGGAAATAGCTGCAGCTAGTTCAGGGTTTAACTCTCATCTTAAAGCTGATGACTCCAAACATTATGCAAGTAGCTCCCTGCTTCCTTATAGAAAGCAATCTTGAAAATATATGCGAAAATCCAATGTGTTAGAGTCAAACAGTACACTCACATGTTATTGGAGATATGGGAGGGGGCTGATTCCCAGAGAGCTAAAATGTAATATAAAAATCCCCAATTATACTTTACTTTCTAGTCACATTTTTCAGAAACGTTCATAATTTAATGTATGTTCCATAATTGTAATCCTTTCGTTTATAACTAAAGACATAAATGCCTTAAGCCCAATGAGAATCCAGTTGAAGCTAAATATCAACCATGTTACAGAACATCCAATGATTTTCATCTTTGTCTTGATTAAGTTTGAGATGATATTTCTTGTCATTAGTATTATTCCTTTTGTTTTTCTGAATTTCCATTTATTCTTATAAGGAAAAATGTATTATCATTTTCTAAAATGTCCCCAATAGACACTGCTGAACACACAGGCCAAGCTCTTTGAAACCACTGTCCAGGTAAGCACGTAGTAGGCATATAACAAAATGTCCTATGAGTTGAAGAGCCTGAGAAATTATAAAGAATGCCAAAACACCAACTCTTTCAATCAGTTCAGCGGAAAAAATCAGCCAACAGTTTTTAAAGTAGACAAATCAACTAGGTGACAATTTTCACCTGCTCCCATTTGTGCTGCATAAGAGAAACTCACCATTAGTTGCTTTAATCAAAGCACATCAAATACCTAAATGAAGCCATTCAAGGAAGGGGAATAAGAAGTAATAGCAATTTGCCAATATCCCAGAAAAATGACCATAGCTTATTCAGAGAGAGATTGTCAGGCAACCGAGAATCAGATCAAGTGGACAAGTGTTAATAGCATCAAACCGTCAGCACTGTGTTAGGCTTGGGAGGGGAGGGTAGAGGACACAGTAGAAAGTAAATTACTTTTTCTTCCAGTAATTGACCCATATTACGAAAGAAACAAATCTCATACATTTGAAACAAATTAGAGACTGATAGGATTAGGTTACTGTACCAGGGAGAAAAAAGATCAATGCCAAATCAGTCTACATTCAACAAATTTAGCTTCATAGATCCCCAAAATATGGTGGTCTACACTGTAGCCATGAATATCTCATGGAATAACATTCCTTCAGCATGCCCAGGATATGTAGCTATGGATCCAAACCCATCACAACAAAGAGAATTAAAGTGGCATCATCATTCTGCAACGAAAAAGACCTTCAGCCAAGAGGAATCAGTTTTGCCTGCCAATTTTCAACAATATTCATTTCAGAATTCTATTATGGCAATATAAACCAACCCAATGAGGCATCCTTGTTTGGGTTCTACTGGGATTTGGTTCCAAAATCAGTATTGGAAAGTCCATCTTAGCCAAGGGGAAGTGTCTAATGTTGAAGGGTAATCAGGGGTGAAATATCTTAGTGGATTTTAGAGCACTTGGATCACCCTGAAGCTTAGCTGAGTCTCTACCCTTGTTTCCTTCTGAGAGTGATGTGGGAAGCCGCCATTTCCTTTCTTTGTGTAAATCATTATTGTGCAACCTTACTTGTCCTGTCAATAGATGATTTTAATTTTTGGATTTGACAACCTTGGCAGGGCCTGCACAGGACTACAAGATTGAAGGGGGACAAGGCTCCATATAAAAGATGAGGGCAATCGGAGCTCTCCTTTGGCTTGGGGGCAGAGCAAACTGAAAGGACCACTTCAAATCAGGGGCAAATTGGAAGCTGCAGTCCCTGGTATGCTGCTCAAGCTAACTTGTGCTGTCCAATACAGCGGCTACAAGCCACATGTAGTTATTGGTTATTGAGCACTTGAAATCTGGCTAGTTGAATTTAGATGTCCTGTAAGGGTGAAATATACACCCAATTTTGAAGAGTTAGTATGAAAAAAATGTAAATTTTCCCATTAATAATTTTATATTGATTTTATGTTGAAATGATAATATTTTGGATATATTTGGTTAAATAAAATATATTATTAAAATTAATTTCAGCTGATTCTTTTCACATTTCTTAATGGGGTTACTGGAAAAATTAAAATTACACCTGTGCCTTGCATTTTATTTCTGCTAGCAGTGGCTGATCTAGAATCTCGCAATGTGGAGGCATAAAGTGAACCTCAGGACTCGAGTTACCTTTCCACAGTCAAATAGCTCAACCTTCATTTCCCATTCCATTTATTTCTGGTAACAGGGACCTGCATGAATGGCTGTTGCCATCGGCTTTGCTGTCCACGGGGAGCCTCTGGATCTGCTCTTGTTCCAGGCACTGAGGCTTGGGCGACGTGGAGATATATTATTCACTTGCTGTTGCTGGTGGAAAACGCTATGTTGCCAAATGCTGCTCTCAGGAGGTGAAAAAAAACCTCTCAGTTCATCTTCAGATGCCCAAATAAATCTTGTCCCCCTCCTCCTACTGCAACAAAAATATTACAATAAAAAAGCATTTGTGTCAACCCAAAAGTATCCCAAAGTCTTTTGCGCCTGTAGGGAGACCTGCTGCCAATAAGGCATTAAATCTGAGGGAAACATTTCTGCAATTACTGATCAAATACAATACAGCTAAATTTCACCTCCAGCATATCATTTTGATAATGGGTATGGAAATTATCCATTCAATAGCTATTCAAAAATAACTCAGGAAGATTGGTTACCAGATACTTCACAGACCTTCAGAATAATCCTTTCTAATCAGGCTGGAGAGAATTCAATAGGCAACATTGGCCTTGGACAAAATAACCTTTTAGGGGTTGCGGGGCTCCGGGCTTGCTCCTTCTCCCATTTGCTGTCCGGGAGGTGAAATCACAAACAGGCAAAAAGGCAGGGACTGTTTCCCTGTGGGCTGAGCCGCTGCCCAGTACTCACCAAAGCTCCGTGCAGACAGCTGTGCCTGCAAGTTAAGTGAGGCGCCTTAGTACTTATCAATCAGGAATCAGCAGGGCCTCTAGAGTTGTCCTCATTAAATTTAAAGTATATTCTCGCCCCAGCAGCAAACGTCTCCATTGCCATCCATTTCTGCACAGCCAATTTTAGGCAATCAAAGAGTGTTGGCTTCATCACTGTCTCCGAACAGATTTCCAGCTTGACACAGCTCCTCCCAGCTTCCCTGATCTTTGACAACCAGTAGCTATCTTCCTCTTGTTGCCACCAACACGTCCCTGTCTCTGAACCTTTTCTGATCCTTTTATCTTCTCACTGCCTTTCTCAGGTCAGGATGTTTTTGCCCATAAAATATACCACTCCTACCCATGCCAGCAGAAATGTTTCTTCATTCTTATTCATTTCCGGGTCCTCCGCATCCCAGTTCTCAGCACACGGTAGATGCTTAATGTTTGATGGGCCACTTGTTTACTTACTCAAAAAGGCTGTATGGCGACGTGGAAAAGAAGAATTACTAACCAGGATTAGGGAATGTTGCTCTCCACCTGATTAGCTGGGTGACACCTGGGCAAGTCACTTAACCAAACTATGCTTCAGCTTCCTTAACTGTAACCTGGCAATAATTAGAAGTCCATCCTTTTAGGATTATTTTGAGACTCAAGAGACTTGCAAAGTGTAAAGTGATATAGACTTTTGCTCATTCATTTGTCAGGCATTTAATGAGCCTCGATTTTGTTCAAGGTGAAAGATGTGGAGCTGAGCTTATCATGGCAAACAAGGTCCAGTTTTCACCTTCAAGGAGCTCACAGCCTGGAGTGGGGCACAAACGTGCAGCTAACTCTCATAGATGGCAGAATGAAGTGAGTGCTGTGGATGGTGCAAGCAGATAGTGTGATGATGAGAACCCAGGAGCAGAGGGATTCAGTCTCAGCTTCGGCTTGCAGGAGTGGAAGAGAAAAGGAGACTTCAGAAAGGAGGCAGCATTTGTACTGGACCAGAAGGATGATATGGGTTTTGAGACACCAAGGAGGAGAATATGAAAGGCAGAGTGAGAGTGTTGAAAGGCAAGAGACAGGCTGGGGAGATCTGGGGCGTGTAGTGTAGCTGGAGATCAGAGTTTAGGGAGGACTGCGGAGGGAGGAACGGCTATGCCTTGGGAGGTGAGCCAGAACTAGGTCTTGTGGGCTGCACCCGGAAGGGTGTGAGTTCAAGTCCTGTAGCTCTGCACAGGCTGAAGAAAGGTTTTGGAGTAGTTTTACAGTTTTGCAAGTTCACTCTCGTAAATGAAAGGAAGATGTCCAGCCCCAGAGATAGGCAGAACAGGTAGGAGATTCATCTAACAAAAATCATCTAAACCAGACTTTCCCTGAGCATTCCCTAGAGCCCTAGTATGCAGAGAGGCTCTGTGAATAGTGGCCTCTGTGGCCAAATGTTTGGGAAACGCTGCTTACTGCAGGCCCCTGTTGAATATTCATAAAACACATTAGCATATTTTTCTAGAGTACAAGAAGTCTTTGTTTTATTTAGCATTTTCCAACTTTATTGACTGCAGGATTTTTTGTCCCCCCCCCCCCCCCACAGATGATCCAGTAAAACTAGTGTTCATCTGTGTCAAGGTCATGAAAGATAAGGAAAGACCTAGAAATTGCTACAGGTTGGAGAAGACCAAGGGGACTTGATATTCATCGATGAATACATGCGATGTGGCGTTCTCACTCGGAGCCCAATGCAGAAAAAGGCCATTAGTGGAAAAACTGCTGAAATCCAACTCAAGTCCGGAGTTTAGTTAATGGTATTGTACTAATATTTATGTCTTCATTTTGACAAATTGACTGTGGTTATGTAAGACCCTCCCACCAGGGAAAGCCGAGGACACAAATATGGGAGATCTTTGTACTCTTAACAATTCTCCTGTAAATCTAAAATTAATTCAAAATAGAAAGGCTTGAAAATATTCATGTTCATGAAAACAGATGCTGGGAAATTGTGGGGTAAGTACAATCCAGGTCTAACAATCTATTTTCTTAGCATTTAGAAGTAAACATAATCTTTTATTTTTATTAGACAAACAAAGCTTTCCCTCAAAAATTTACCACTAATATAAATAAAACATCTAGTGCGTAATTGGAGTTCAATAAACCCCAGTTCCCTTTTCCATCATTTTCTTTAATTTAGAAAACTAAATTGCTAAGTAGTTATTTAGAAACTATTTTATTGAACCGAAAAGTTAGGCTTAAAATTTGGGGAGCTATGTGAAAGCTGGTTCCCTTTCCACAGCAGACAGAGGAGACGGACAAAGGCATTTAACACTCAGTTATTAAGTCTCCTTGGAGCAGACAGGAACGGATACTGTGCAACTTCCAATGTTCTGTTTTTCACTGTGTTAAATAATAGACAGGAAAACCTAAGATAATGTCATATTTCTAAGCATCTAAAATGATCTTCAAATTTGCAGAATGTGAAATAAATTACATAACTAATGCCGAGATCAAAATAAATTGTTCCAAAGGAAATCTGTAACACAAAATGTACACGTGGTACAGTCATTCATGGGTGCAAGTGAGACACGCTACCCCCAAAACACACTGCGCTCCCCTCCTTCCCAGCAGTCTGTTGACTTAAGGATGTGCTCACGGTGATAGGTAAAGGATCACTGATGAGCTTAAGCCAGATCAACTGCACTTTATGAGGCTGTAGCTCAACAGCTGTGTGGGGCTGCCTGGGGAACAGAGCACCCTCCTTGGGTGCCCTACTTGGCACACCATCCCCTAGATGTACAGTTTAGAAGGCGTCTGGAGTCCCTCTAGCAGCATCTCTGACAGTGTCTTTGACTGACTTCACTTTATCTGTTTCAATCTGTGTTGAGGGAAAACAAAGTCCCGACCTCTGATAGTTCAAACTCTGTGTGTGTGCATGCGCGTGTGTGTATTGTCGGAGGGGGGTTGGGGAAAGAGGGGTGGTACTACTGTTTCTCACAGAGTCTGGGTTTCCAGGCTCTCAACTGCCAGCATGTAAACCCTAAGGTGAATCAGGGCAACATATGCTCCCAAGAGGACCCCAATTAAAACGTAGTATCACTTCAGGCGAGGTGGATATTATGTACCCAAGCTGGGCCTGGAACAGTCAGGGAAAAGAAAGGTGAAAAATTGATCCTGGAGGTGGGAGAGAGCCGGGGAGCTGCCCTGGACAGTCGGGGTTTGGGTCCAAGATGAACTCATGCCAACCCAAGAAACTAGTCATCTCAAACAACTATTAGTAGAGATGTAGAGATACTCTGTCAGTCCCTTTGGAAGGAACAGGACTTTTCTTACTGATGTTCATGATATAAATGGATTTATTTTACTCCATGCTGTTGGGGCCCCTGAGGAGGCAGAACTAGGATCTAGATGAAGCAAGAAGAATGGAGATTTCAGACCAAAATCAGAAAGAAATTGTAAACAGAGTTTGCTAAAGGTAAGTATGGTAGCCTTAGGATATAGTGAGCTCACTCTGGGAGTGTTCAAAGCAGAAGACAAAATGCCATTTAGTAGGAAAGGTGTGAAGAGGAAACAAACAATCAGGAATGCGGACGTTCAAAGGACTCTCCTTTAAGCAAAGATCCATCTATTTGACCTTGGTAAAGAAAGACTCCAGCAAACACACACACAGACACACGCACGCACGCACGCACGCACGCGCGCGTGCGCCTCCCCTCAGCTCAGGGTCCTCATGGCAAGGTGAGTTGGAATTATTAGTTTAAGTGTCCCAGCAGGTGTTTGGGGTAGTATATGTTGTGTATGTGTGTCACCTAAT
The DNA here is from genome assembly GCF_009834535.1 of Camelus ferus. Taxonomy (NCBI): domain Eukaryota; kingdom Metazoa; phylum Chordata; class Mammalia; order Artiodactyla; family Camelidae; genus Camelus; species Camelus ferus. Next base: position 85,138,513 of record NC_045732.1, on the reverse strand, counting down.
GGAAGGAAGCAGAAAAGACTGTTGATGTGGAAAACCAACAATTGTTTAGAGAAGACAGTTCTAAATCTTTAGGGTTTACTTTAAAAGTCTAAACTTCTTTCCTAGTAATGGTCGCCTAATTCTTCCTTAATGCAACCCCAAACTCCTATTAGACTGAATAATAAGGGAGATGAATATTCCCATTAGTTGACAATAGCTATAAAGATAGCTAATATTTAAGTCTTCACTATGTTCCAGGCTAAGAACTTTACCTATATTTAATTGCTTAATCCTCATCACATCCCTCTGAGGTAGGCACTATGTTTCACTCCCATTTTACAGATGAATAAATTGAGGCTCAGAGAAGTTGAAGGATTTGCCAGGGCCCCACAGCTGCAGATGGCAGAGGACTTGAATGTATGCAGTCTCCTCGAAAGCCTGTGCTATTAACTACTGGACAATACTCCCAAATTTATACTTAAATCAAGATTGTTGAGACCTACCTGTTTGAGGGTCCCCAGCTTCATGGGAGAAGAAAAAGAATTGTGGCCTAGGAGGTGAAGACTTCTCCCTGGAGCTCACTTGGCATGACTCCTGTGTCAGGCCCCTGGGCCCAGCACCTAGTGGCAGTCTCACTAGGGCGGGCAAGGGCATGCACCTCTAGAGGCACCAGGAAAAGGTCTGGCTGTCCTCTGACCCAGAGTGGCCAGGGGATGGGAAATCCTAGACAAAGGTGGTCCTCTTCTCTCCAGCCTGGAGCAGAGGAGATTGTTTGATTTCCCCCGCTCTTATTTTTCATCTGGAAAATGAAGATGAAAATCAGATCTTTTCACTCAGCTGTCTTGTATCTCTTTAGGTCCCCTGTCTTGAAAACACATCTCTGTCAAGGTCATGATCAAATAAAGGTCTTCATGGATCTTCATGGACCCTCCGTTGCTGGAATTCTCCCAACTAAAGACCAATGATAGCTTCAGACACTCACAGTTGATGGAGAATAGAATTCAACAGTGTAGAGGAGATGTTTGTGTCTGAATACCATCGTACTTAAGCAACTAAATAGAAAATGTACGCAATCATATCTAAAAGCAGTCCGGTAGTCCCCATGGGCTTCTCTCTCAAAGTACAGTGCTCTCTGAGCCTGCACGCAACACAGCATCCACTCTTCCTTGTTTGGCTGGTTCCGCCATAAAGAAGAGATGAATTAATGACCTCCACAGTTCAACGTATAACTATCCTTCCAACGTATTCACTCATCCTTTACTTTATTTTCTTTGTTGCTTTCCAATAGAAGAGACAACAGAGTATATATTCCTGTAGAACAATAGATTATTATCCTAATTATAGTTGCCTGGTGTTTTCTACACTTTTACCATTTTATTAAAAACAATTATCTGAGAAGAACCAATCTTTTGTAATATCTACCCTATTGTTCTCATTTCTCTCTGATTCTGATGAGGTCTTTTCAAAGGGTATTTTATTCATAATTATAGACTATAGGGCAATTGCTCAGAAACTGAGTCCAGGAGATATTCTGTTGAGATGAATTTTTCTTGTACTTCTTGATCCAACCATGTCTTTAGTTTTTTTTTAAACTAGCCGCTTAATAAATCTCTTTCTTTTCTGTAAGCCAAACATGATATGCATTAAGAATGATCAACATTAAAGCATGTTTTAAAAGAGTGACTATGTTAGAAAAGTATAAAATCATAAATATGACTTTTTTGTTTCATAAAAATCTATCCTTTGTGTGTGAATAGGTGGGAGAAAAAAGTGCCTTAAATCCAAGCATTGCTCCCTGATTAAAGGGAACATTTGAGAGGTATTTTATGTACGCTTTTGGTCATCTCAGGAAAAAAAAAATCTATATGTCATTGCAACTGTAATTTTTAAAAATCAGACTCAGTCAAAAGTGAAGAGACTGATTAGTCCAAAGCAGCAGACAGGCAGGAAATGTGGGTTGGGGGATTCAGGTGACGATGCCCTGTGGTGTTGTGGGCAGTGACATCCAGACACACAACTCTAGTTCTTCAAATTTCCAACTTTTTGACCATGCCGCACAGTAAATAATACATTAAATATCACTGCCAGTGCACATGCACACGTACAGGCACACACACACAGCATACTTGTCCTCTTACTACCCAGGAGGCATTCTGTCATATATTCTCCTGGTCTATCTTCATCTGTACCGTTCTGTTTTGCTGCATTTTTATTTTTTTTAAATTGAAGTATAGTTGGTTTATAACCTTGTGTTAACTTCTGGTGCACAGCATAGTGATTCAGTTATGCACACATACATATTCCTTTTCATATTCTTTTCCATTATAGGACATTGCAAGGCATTGAATATAGTTCCCTGTGCTGTACAGTGGTACCTTGCTGTTTATCTATGTTCTATTGCATTTTTAAACATACTGGCTGTGATTTCCTGACCCGCAAATGGGTCATGACCAGCAGTTTGGAAAGCACAGTTCCTGGCAGGATGTGGGGTGAGAGAGGGATCACTGATGGAAAAACTCTTTTCGGCCACCCCTCTGCATTGCTCTAGTGCCCTGGTCTAGCTGTGTTGGGCTGGGTGCCTCGTGGATCGTTGGGAGAGAGCAGCTGTCTCCACTCCTGGGCTGTTGCTCTTCATGTAGGCTTCAGACTCAGCTTCACGATGTCTCAGCAGCTCTGCTGAGTCGTAAAGATGTTCATTTGCCCATGATTTCCTCTGCCCGGCCCTGCCAGCTCCAGGGCTGCCCAGCGGGTAGTCTATCTGCAGGTGGGGTGGGTCAGTAGGACAGGCACATCCTCTAAGTATGAACGGGATCTAAATAGAAAGTGACAGGACTAGTAACTGTACTTTTCTGTCAGCCTCCTGCCCTCATATGTGAAGTACATAAGCTAGAAGAATTGCCAATGTAACACTTTTTTTAGGGAAAACACAAGGATTCAGCTTCCACTTTTTTTTTTAAATTGATGACATTTTATCTCTGTTCTTTAGCCTTTTAAGATAAATTCCATTTCCAGGATAAATTGTAATGGCTCGGCATTTGACTCTAGGGGTTCTCTGCACTCTGAAGATGGGCACATTAGACTAATAACAGGGCAGCTTCTCCTTTAGGTTTTTACCCTGGCTGATCTTTGTTTAGTTTTTAAAAGACTTATTATTGTAAAAAAATTTCTTAAAGTTCAATATTCATTATAGAAAATCCTGAAAATGTGAAAAACCAAAAGTAATTCCAAAAGCCTCTCTCATCCTTTCATGCAAGGACTAGACTATCACACCAAACTATTTCCTACGCTAACAAATATTTTGAAAACCTGGATCCTACTATATACATTGATTTTTCATTTAATAATATATTGTGAATTCCTTTGTATGTCCATAAAAATAGACTGAAATAACACTTTCTGTGTCTACCTGGGGTCCCACAGGACAAGCAGCTCGTCATTTCTTTAACCAGTCTTCTTTTGTTGCCTGTATAGGTTGTTTCCATTTTTTGCTATTGCAAGCAAAACTGTGATACGCATCTTTGTGTAGACATCTGTTTGCACATTTAAAATTATTTCCTTTGGATAAATTCTTAGAATGGAATTTCTCGATCAGCAATTAAGTGCAGGTAAGGCTATTGACTATTATTTCCAAAATAGCTTCCAGAAAGGATATACCAATTTCAACCTCATCATCAGTAGATAAAAGTGCCCAGTTCCTTATACTCTCACGGACAACGGGTGTTCTCATTCTTTACAACTTTCGCCAATGTAATTGTCAAGAAAAGGTAAGAGATTGCATTCTCAGTCTCAGGTTTTAGGTCATTTCAGCTGAATTTCCACAAGATACCCCAAGTACCCTGCTTCCCACTTTCCCTTTAGGACACATATTGCCAAAATACCTTCCAAAACATTAGCCTTGACTTACTCTCTCCCCAGTTGTGTGTCTCCTTGTCTCCCCTTCACCCACTCTGGATATTACTACATTCATTTTCACCTTTGTCCATCTGATAACTGGCCACTTTAGTCGAATGCTTGGTAAAGTCCTGTATTTGACATCAGCAATGGATGGGACATCTGAATGTGCCACTTTCAACTGCTGTGAGTGTTTCCTAACATTGTAACCAGAATTTCCTGCTGAGCCTCTTCCTTGCTCTCTGGCTCGGCTCCAGGGTGCCAGGCTTGGCAGAGGCCTTCAGGTGCCTGTGGCTACAATTGTCCAGAGAGGTTTTGCCCACAGTGACAGGTGACAGGATTCTTTGACTCCTTGTGGCCCTGGTTTGCTTGCAGTGGGCACTTGACATTCAGTCTAGATGGGGATAGTTTTGTTCTAAAGACACTGAGATCCTGGGGCAGGAGGATTTTCTCCTATTTGAGACAGATGGCAAGTGCCAAAAACAGTGGATGCGCACTGGACCTAGGCTTCTCTGGGGGCACTGGGCTGTAAGCAAAGGGCAGCTTTGATTCCTGATTGGTATGCCCTAGTGTTTATATTTTCCATAAGCTTCTCTTTTGATAGCAAGGTCTCAAATTGACACCTGTTCAGTAGGCTTCTGGGAACTGGCCAGGATCTCAGTTACCATCTGTGGTGTTGTCTCTGTGAGCAAGAACTCTTCAAGTTTGAGCCAAGTTTCCTGGAAACTTTTACCCAGCCTTATTACAACCCGGATTCCCAGCCTTAGAGTTTTTGAATCAGAATCTCTGGCGTAGGGCCCACGAATTTGCAATTGTAAGGATTGCCTCAGGTGATTTGGAAACATTTTTAAATTTGAGTAAGAGCTCTCTTAACCCTCTTCTTAATCTTTCATGTGCATGAGTCACCTTGGAATCAAGTTAAAATGGAGATTCTGATTCTGTAGGTCTAGGGTGGGGCTAGTGAGTTTTCATTTCTGGTTTTTTAAAAATTTTTTTAGGGGGAGGTAATTTGGTTTGCTTATTTATGTATTTTTAGAGGCGGTACTAGGGATTGAACCCAGGACCCTGTGCATGCTAAGCACGCGCTCTACCCCTTGAGCCACACCCTCCCCCGAGTTTTCATTTCTAACCAACTTCCAGGCAATAGCTTGTCTGCAGACCACACTTTGAGCACCTAATTCATGCTCTACTGCTAACTTGTTGAGATTGCGATTATTGCAAAAGGGGTACAAAGCAGACCAGAGAATGCACCACGGACAAGGGGATGTTTTACCTGGGCTTGAGGTTGAGTAGAGTGAAGGAGGGGTGGGAAATCATGTTTCTGAGAGGCCGCCTGCTCTTATCAAATTTCGATTTCTAACTTACTCCCGCTTACAGCCTCTGTAGTCCTTAATATTTCCTGTAGTCCTGAACTTCTGTATCTGAATCTTCAAAGTATCGTGGCTGAACATTTCTTAAACTGTGTGTGGCTGTCTAAGAGCAATCATTTTTGATCTTTGGAGGATTTTTGTTAGAGATACAGACTGCCCTCAAAAGACACGTGGTAAAATTACTTAAAATATTTTGAAAGTTTGGTTTGTGGGAAATTGGAGGAAAAGGTTGTTGTTTCTTTCTTTCTTTTTTTTTTTTTTTTTGATTGAGGTATGACCCACATAAAGTGAAGGGCACCAACTTTAAGTGTGCAACTCACTAAACTTTCATACATACACCTACCTGTGTAACCACTACCAAAATCAAGATGAAACATTTCAGCAGCCCAGAAGCTTCCTTCAGTGCCCGCGCCCAGTTAATGCCCCACCCCCACCTGGAGGTAAGCACTACCCTGACATTTACATGAAATGATACAGGATGGTGCATTCTTCTTTGTGTGGCTTCTTTTGATTAAGACTAAATTTCTGAGATTCATCTGGGTTGTTGCATGCAGTCTACCCTCAGAAAGATGCTGTTAACGCTCTTAAAATATTTGGACAGTTTTGTTTTGGCAAGACTGGGGGAAGGTTGAGGCATTTTGAATGGGGACGACCACAAAGGAAGTGAAACAGCTGATGGAAACACTTAGAAGTGAATGAGGCAAGATTGTCAGAGTTCTTGGAGCCTCTTTCGGGCCCCTCTTTTGCTCCTTTCTGGATTGTATTTACAGGCATGGCCTAGAACTGCAGAAACCACACCTAAGAGGTGAGGCCTTGGGTTGAGGAATCCCTAAACCGAAAACTCCCTTCATTCAGCCATGGCGCTGAATAGAAGACACGGTTCCTGTGTGCTCCTGCTGTTTTCTCCTTTGACTAGGAGAGATACTCTTGCAGGAATAACTGTCACACCGGGAGCATGAGAACATGATAAGGTTATTAACCACAAGGAGATATAAGAGATGGGAGGAGGCAGGGATAATTCCAATTGAGAGGATTGAGGAAGACTTCAGAAAGAAGTTGACTGTCAGCTGGGCTATGAAGAAGGAAGAAATCAGCCAGGTAAAGAAAGTAAGGAATTCCCTAGCAGAGGAAACAGGGTAAGAAAAGACATGATGCTGTGTGGCATTGTCAGAGAGCGGCAAGTTAGCCAGCATGGTTGGTGTGTAAGGGAGGAGGAGGTGAGGTGGGACGTGGATGGAGGAAACCGGTGATAGAAAAGAGATCTGAAGAGTGGGCTATGGCCAAATGGAGGAGACCTTGAATATTATCCTTAAGATTTTGAACTTTGTGCTAGAAGTAAAAACAGCTACTGAAGATTTTGAGTAGAGCTGGAAATTTTAGCAAGATGGTAACTCTGGGGGCAATGAGAGGAATTCGTTAAATGTGGCTGGATAAGCAGAGAGAGACTTGGTCCCGCCTCACTGGGACAGGAAGCATGACAAAGTGGCTAGCACATGGAGTTTGGAGTCAGAGAAGCCTGGGTTCTGGTTCTGGTTCGAATTCTGGCCCGGCTATTTACCACCTGTGTGGCTTTGGGTGTATTATCTAGGGTTTCGGGACCTGAAGACTGAGGAAAACGATAGCACCTGCCTTCTGGTGACATTGTGGGGATGAGAAGAGATCATCCACATACAGTAGGGGCACCGGGCCCGCCACAGAGCGCGCGCTCATAACTGGCATCCACTACTGGTGTTAAAGGCGTTACCCAGGGTTAACTGGGCTGCTGAGGCCTCTGAGCAGGAAGACTTTGTGCTGAGGAGGCTGGTACCTAAAAACTCCTTTCTCTGCTGGGTCTGTAACAATTCTTCTGCTTTGGCCGCTGTTCTCTTTGGGGCCTGGGACTGTGCTGGTGTAGAGAGACTCCCTTTCTGCCTGCTAGATGGCCGGCCGGCCTGGCCCGTGATTCCCAGCTGCTTCCCAGAGAGCCCTATCACTGAAGGTTGGGCTTGAAGTATATCTTTCTCTGCTCTCCTCTGTCAAGTTCACTGTAGGAGTCCCATCCCTGGGGGGCCCAGAGCCCAGACAAAGGGCAGTGGAGCCGAGTGGAGCTGTTCCCAAAGCTCAGCCTAGAAGCTCCCTGCAGCTGCTCAATCAGAAAACTCCCAGGACTTCCTGTGGGGTTTCTCATTTACCTAACCCGGCTTTTCATGACTGATTCCTAAGAAAAATCTGGAGTCCTTTCTCCTCCTGAATATAAGTGACCTCTCAGGGACAGAGGCCCGGTTAGAGGTGTTGAGAATTCTCCTTCCCCACCACTTAAGTGATGAGCTTCTGACAGGCACAAAATGCATTCTTAATCACCAGGACTGAATTGCATTTTATCATTCTTAACAGACAGAAAAGACAGTTCTGGGAGGTAGTGAGTTCCCCATTCTTAGAGGTGTTTAAGCTAGACTACTACTGGTCATGGTGGTGGTGTGTGTACATGGGGGCAAGGGCAGGATTTAGAGGTAATTGCTTTATGGTTGCTAGACCAGATGACTAAAGTCTCATCTAAGCTCTGGGATTCTGGGCTGTCCTTAAGCTCACCTGTGGGCTTATTTGCTCCCCCAAAGAAATCAGCCGGTCTTTGTGCTGTTCAGCGGACAGCGCTATCTGAGATCAGCTTTCCTGTGGAGCCTGAGCCCCTCTGGTGTCTGAAGCAGTACAATGTTACTCAAATAGTAACGATCCTTACAAAAAATTGATGAGGCAAGTCTCAATCTGCCCTCCACTCATTAACTCCGCCATGTGCCCATCAGAACACCCCTGATGGGGACAGTGACCTTCCGCACATGGAATGTGCCCACAGAGCCTGCCACAGAGCTCCTGCGGGGGCCTCTCCTGCTGATGCCCACGCACTGACTGAGCCCTGTGGACCGCCTCCAATACCAACACCGAAGACTCACGGAAGACTCACGGAGGGGACTCGTGGACAAGTGACCCAGCCAGAGGCGGTCAGGCTTGAGCTCCGGGCTTAGACTGCTTGTGTTTAAAGCCTGGCTCTATTCCTTACTAACCGTATGACCTTGGGCAAATTATTTAATTTCTCTGAGCCTCAGTTTTCTCATCTGGAAAAGAGGCTAACAATTTTACCTGTCTCATAGAGTAGATGTGAGGCAAATATTGCTTAAGTATTTGCTGTTATTATTATTGAGGTTTAATGTATATTTCATTCACTTACAAGTCCCAATTAAATCCACAGTTCCTGGTTTCTTTTGGCTTCCTGGCCTCCTCCTGCTCCTTTTCCTTCCCTTCCACAGTCATTGTCAGCGAAACAGCACAAGAACCCTGCGCTGACTTGCCATAAAGCCTATGGCTTACCTTTCCTTGAAGAAACTTCAGTTCAACAGGGAATAGTGTTAAGTCAAAGGAATGAATTGCCAATGACAGACTTCTTGGCATCAACCAGAAGATAGTAGAGAAGGTCAGGGGTATAGAAGGGCTTGTCAATCAGAAAAAATGAAGTTGCCTGGTAAGGTTGGTTATAAGACAGCTCCAAGGCGCCCCACCCTGTGTTTCCTCGAGGCAGAGTTCCTCAAGTGTTGAGAAGAGTTCTACCTGAAGCAAGCTCTTGGAAAAAAGGAGGGCTGTATTTCCACACAAAGGGGCTTGTCTGGGTGGCTCTCGGCGCCAGTGAGGCGGGGAATACTAAAAGGGATCGGGCCAAATTCTGCCGCAGGTCTTAGAGGCTTCATTGTGGTCAAGTACGAAATTCCCTCAGAGTGAGCAAAACAGCCTTTCCAAGGGGGCATGGCCAGGTCTGGAGGCAGTAGCCAAATATCAAACAAAAGAGCCCAGCACTAGGCACTTGGCCTCTTGGTGAAGTTCACTGAGTAGCATACTTGTTGCCTTATTGACCACACTGAGAGGTGTGTGTGTGGTGCCTGAGGTCAAGTGGCCACAGAGAAGGAGGAGAGAGGGCGAATTCTCAAGTTAGACTTATGCTCTCTGATGAAATAAATACAAAGAAATTGAGCTATTTCCTTGACACAGAAAGTGGTAACTAACCAGATCTCTGCTCTTTAGTTTTGTCCCTGCCTTGGCCCAATAATATTTACCCTCATTATCACCAACCTGACTGAGGAATTTGAGGGCATGACTATCTGATTTGCAATGACACAAAGATGGTGGGGGAGAGATTCTATATTCCAGGTGATAGAACCAAGGTTTCCAAAGGCTTCTTTAAGTATTATCTTAAGTAAATGTAAAGTGAGGGCCTAGGTCCAAAAAAGCAAGTGTACAATTTCAAGACTAGGAAAATGTGAATTAACAGCGAGCACAGAGCGTAGAAAAAGTTTTAAGGATGATGTTGCTGCTAAAACAGATCATTTGATCTTAGGTTGTATTATTGAAAGCTAGTGAATGGACCAGTTGAAGTTGCTGATATCTGACCATTTTTGACCTATAATTTGGCAATTGCATGTGGTTAAATATAACACCAAACACAAGATGAGGGATCCTGAACCTGGAGGACGTTTTACTAAGGAAAATAAATCAGATCTCACCTATAATGGAGTCTGAAATAGTCAAATTCATACAACCAGAGTATAGAATGGTGGTTGCCAGGAGCTGAGAACTGGGGGAAATGGGGAGACGTAGGTCAAAGGATACAAGCTTTCAGTTATAAGATGAACAAGTGCTGGAGATCTAATGTGCAGCATGGTGACTACAGTTAATAATACTGTATTATATACTTGGAATGTGCTAAAAGATTAGATCTTAAATGTACTTACCACATACACACAAAATGGTAACTATGGCTAGGAGGTTATAGATGTGTTAATTAACTTGATTGTAGTAATCATTTCACGATGTATGCCTTTATCAACTGTTCACATTGTACACTTTAAATATACACGTATTCAGTTGTCAATTATACTGCAATAAAGCTGGGGGAAAAAAGACTGAAGATCTTCTGTGCTCCGCACGAACTGGACCACGTTTAGAGGATTGTGCTTGGTTCTAGATGACACATTATAAGAAGAATTTTGATAAATATGCGCAGAGAATTCCTACTATAATCTAGGGATTCAAAACCTTGTTACTGAGGGAAAAGAGGAAGAAACTGTTGACAGGCTGGGGACTTGTGAACTGTCTTCAAATATTAGAGGAGCTAGGAACTGGAAAAGGATTGTTGCTAGATAGTTTTGGAAGGCAGCAGAAAGTCAAATTAGTGGGAGTTACAGAGCAGTAGATTTGTATCCAACATAAGGCAAGGCTTCTCATGACTGAAGCATCTCTTGCGCTGTCAAGACAGATAGTGAGATCTCCAGCAAGTGTTCAAGCAGAAGTTGCACGTTGCTTCTGGCATTTAGGTACCAGAAAAGGTTTAAACAACTTTGTCACTAGGTTCCCTTGTAACTCAGAGGAGACTCTGTGATCCAGCTTGAAACTGAACCAGAATAGGCTCAGTCCCACCACAGGGAGCAGCTTTTTCAAATCTTGGCACTTTGTTTTAGTGTCAAGCAGACAATAGTGACGCATCAGAATGGCAGCTCCATTCCGGAGTCTTCCAAGTCTTGAGGGGATTTTGTTTGGCCAAATTTAACAGTGCTCTTCTCAAGATGCATTTCTCTATCTATAATGGAGAATTAGGCTTAGAAATCTGATTTATTAAATTTCACACTGTGTTGGATATTTGAACCCACTTGAGAATTATTAATAAGTAGAGGAGCTGAGCAGAACTCAAACTGGTTGGGGTCGGATACCATTTACATTATACTAACTGCGATGACTACCTCTAAGAAAAGTAAATTATACAGAAGAACTAAAGGATTCTTAAACATCAAATATTTTTAATGATGTAACATTTTGATAAACTAAGTATAAATGAAACAAAATATTCCATTTCCCTCAAAATGTAGAAGAGTTTAAAATCTAAGGCATTGTCCATTTAAAATGGATGTATTTTATGACTGGGACATTGCACAGTACACCAGAAATTGACACATTGTAACTGACAGTACTTCAATAAAAATTAATTAAAAATAAGTAAATAAAATGGATGTATTTTATACTATGTAAACTGTACCTCAATAAAATTGTTTAAAATATATAAAGGTAATAGCCTATAATGAAAAAGAATATGAAAAGGAATATATATCATTCTAAGTGAAGTAAGCCAGAAAGAGAAAGAAAAATGCCATATGAGATCACTCATATGTGGAATTTAAAAAAAAATAAATAAATACATACAAAACAGAAACAGACTCACAGACATAGAATACAAACTTGTGGTTGCCAAGGGGGTGGGGGGTGGGAAGGGACAGACTGGGATTTCAAAATGCAGAATAGATAAACAAGATTATACTGTATAGCACAGGGAAATATATACAAGATCTTGTGGTAGCTCACAGCGGAAAAAAATGCGACAATGAATATATGTACGTTCATGTATAACTGAAAAATGTGCTCTGTGCTGGAAATCGACACAACATTGGAAACTGACTATAACTCAATAAATATATATATATATATATATATATATATATATATATATATATATAAAAAGAAAAGGAATATATATATATATAAAACTGAATCACTATGCTGTACACCAGAAATGAATACAACATTATATACCAACCATACTTTAACAAAAAAAATAGACAAAGGTATTTGGCAAAACGTATTTTAGGTTTTCAAGGTTAAAACACTTGAAAGCATCCTCAATGAGCACAGTGTTAGGCCAGTAGAAGAGTGTTTGCCCTAAAGTCAGACTGCCTGCATTTGTTACCTGGCTCCTCCACTTCATAGCTATGTCAGCTTGGCCAAATCATTTAATTTCTACAAGGCTCAGTTTCCTCAAGTGCAGAGTCAGCTTACCTGGAGGAGCTGGGGCTGGACTGATGAATAGGAATTTGATCAGGATGAAAGAGAAGAAGGCTATTCCAGGCAGAGAAATGGTCTGATTAAAAGACTGAATTTTTATGTCCATAGGACAGAGAGAAACTGGCCAGAGTGCAGTTGGTGTCACAATTCCTGGTGTACACACAGTCTCCTGTTTCCATGCTTAGTGGATTCCTAAAAACACAGGTAGAAGTTTGAGAGTGTGAAAAGTTGTCTTACATGATATGGGATAGGATGGGGGTGTCCTATTCCCAGAAAATGAAAATTATTATTGAAATTACCCCATCAACCTGAACGATACATTCACAACATTTTGTACATGTTCTCTGATTGTGTTCTTTCCCTTCACAATTGAGCCTCTAGTGTCCTAAGTCAAAAAAACTGAATCCAAAGACCAAGATTGATAAGTCACTAATTTTGGACCATGTAATGATTTCCATATTTATCTTAATCAGATTATGTCTGAGAGAACTGAGCTTCTTTTCACTAAAGTCAACACTTTTATTATTCTTTTTTCTACTTCCCATTCTTTTTTCTTGGTATCTGCATATCATTTTATTATTTTTTCAACTGAAGTATAGTTGATGTACAATATTGTATTAGTCTCAAGTGTACAACATAGTGACCCAACAATCAAATACATTAGGAAACGATCACCACAAGTCCAGCAACCATCTGTCCCCATACACAATTATTACAGTATTATTGACTGTATTCCCTATGCTGTACATTACATCCCTGTGGCTTGTTTATTTTATGACTGGAGGTTTATGTCTCTCAATCCCCTTCACCTATTTCTCCCAACCCCCCACCTCCCTCCCTTCTGTCAACCGCCAGTTTGCTCTCTGTGTCCGTTCACTTTTGTAAAGTCTGAATGCAAAATGAGAAATCGCAGGAAGAGCTGTACCCCAAAAGGTAATGCTTCTGAAATGCGTGGCATCCTCACATGATACCTCAAAGTGCCATTCAGTGACTGTTTAGCAGTCCCAGGTAGGTGTAGAGATGGCAGCTTTAGGAGACCAATGGAGACTGTCCGAAGCGCTGAGTGTGAAGATGAGGAAGGACACTCTCACCTTGTAGGAGATGGAGACCCCCCCCTCCCAGGGTCTGACGCCTGGGAAATCCCACACTCCCCTGAAATGGCGGAATCTATTCCCCAACGTGGGACAGCAGGACAACGGAGCCAGCCATTTTGAATAAAGCCGTACTAAGGTCTTTGAATAAAGCTTTCCCAAACAAGCCGAACATTTCATTTCGATTGTGAATGGATTCCCAGGGCTTCAGATAGCTGATATTCCTTAGCAACTCAGTAGCAACCGCTCCAGGTCATGACCTTAATTACAAACTGCCTCAGTTCAAGGGGCACCCGAGCATTTTATGAAGAATATTTTAAACAAGATTTTGGAATAAAGATTTATACCAATTTAATTACCTTTTTGCCAAACAAAATGGTATCCAAACCTCTTTCCTCTCCCCAGGCATATTTTTCCAGAAGTAAGTAGTGATGAAAAAGCCCATTTTCCTCTTCCTCCTATGCATGCTGCTGTCCATTCCTCCCCTTTGCCTAAGCTGATCTGGAGGGTCCCTTGGTCACTTTTTTTACACCTCTGAAGCACAGAGCTAAACCAAAGCTTCAAGAGTGACCAATTTGGAAACAATATGAGAGCCTGTCTAAAGGACAAAGGTTCCTAAAACTTTGGTTAAATTCATTGGAAAACGATACAACTTTCGGCAAATACCTAGCAAAATGTGGAAATTATCTAGTTCAACACTCTACCTGTAGCATAAATACTATCAAGGTCTCAAAGGAAAAGATGGGCTTCATGAGTACTTTCAATTGTAGTGTGCTGTTAACTTTTTTCCAAGTGCTCTCACATAGTTGATCTCCTTTTATCCCATAGGAACCCTATGAGGTGAAGTAGAACAAGAAGTATTATCTCCATTTTATAGCTGAGGCAACTTAACCCCACACACAGACAGACACACAGGCAGACACACACACACACACACACACACACACACACACACACACACACACACACACACACAATCTGTGCATATGAAAAGGCAAAGATGATAAACTTCTTTAGAATCCGGGAGAGTATGGGAGGAGGCAGAGACAAAAGATAGAGAATAAAAACCAGTGCTTTGTTTAGGGTCAGGGGACTGATCAGCGTCTACTTCTTTATTCCCTCATTGAAAATAAAAAATCACAAAATAGACAGAATCACTGCTTGTTCAACACCTAAGAGGAAATCACACTCTATGAACCTCCAACGGTGGCTAAAAGAGGAAAAGCCAGACCCAGTCACTTGTCTTTAAATAGATCTCATGCTCACAAATACAGTCAAAGCACTTAGGCTCCATAGAGCTCTAGGTTTCCTGTGGCACCAGAATTCTTTCTATTCCCCAGGGGGCCATGGGGGAGGGAGAGAGGGAGATGCAAAGAAAAGGGATGTGCTGTTTAATTAAACTGGTAAATCTTCTTCCTTTGAGAAAAACATGGCTTCTTAATATTTGATTTTGCAACTTTAATATCAGCACAAATGCCAGCGAGCCAGTCTGTGTGTCGGCAAGGGCACTGCTTTTAAGGCGGAGGCGGCATATTAACCACCTTGCAGGGGGTGGCTGTTTTACATAGATCCTGTTCACAGACACACAGTATAGGCAGCCACCATTTTGCTGTTGTCCCTTTGCAGCAAGAAAATGGTGGCATAAATGAAAACTTTCAGATCAAACACATTTAGGTCGTCTGTCATCATCTTTGGCTTCTTCTCAACTTGCATGTTGATATTGGATGTCATGATACCTAAAATAATTTTAAGGGATTTTCCCCCCGTGTATTTGGTCCTCTAATATTTAAAATGCTTCAACACATACAGGCATGTGATGCTTTTTCTTCCAAAACACATTAGAGCCTCACATCTTAGTTATAATTGCATTTGTAAGAAACACAGAGGGAAAAAATCAGCAACAATGAAGGCTAATTTTGACATGGACAAAAGACTTTTAAAAAATCTTTGAAGATATCCTACAGGGACTCTTAGGACTAAGTCTTAAGGCAATGATTTCCCTTATTTTCCAAGCCCCTCCTCCCTTCCGTGCCAGGGGCCATGCTGCAAATACAATTCCGAACTAATGCTTTCTAATTCTCATTAGTGGTTAATTTAAGCCACAGAATCTGGAAGGTGTGCTGTAAATGCACAGAAATCAATTCTAAAGGTTTGGCATGCTGTTTTCTGCTGGCTGATGGTGAATTCTGCAGATGCTGGTTTTGTTCTTTAATGGTGACATCATCACTTGAAAAGTGGTTTGCTAAGAAACACACATGGCTGGCGGCGGGAAGTTGTCTTTCCCTGTAGGAGTCTGAACACATCTTCGTCATTATAGCTTCCAATTGTTGATCCAATACAGCAAGGCAGTCAGAAGGGATCTTGTTCCAAATGTATCTTGACTTTCTATTAGGCGTATAGACTAGATTTAGATGTTTCTGGGTCTTTCCGATTTCCCTTTTATATTGCTCTCTGATGTTCTTAATTTATGAACATCTCTGAATAAAATAATGTTTTAAATAGCAGCCCCTGTTTGCACTCAGCAGTTTTTTCTCCCTTCCCTCCCTCCTTCCTTCCTTCCTTCCTTTTCTTCTTTCTTCCTCTCTTTTCTATGTGTTACACATTTAACCATCCTCAAGGCAGAAGATGAATTCAGTGAACCTAGAGTTGTTTACATCACTCTTGATAACTTTCTGCCTCTTTTCAAAATACCAGGTATATTTTCACAGAGTTGTAATCATGGGGCTCATGATGTTTTGTGATTAGCTTCTTCTAATTAACATTATTTCAAGCAGACATTGCCACACGTTGAAACAAACCACCTGCTCAAGGCTCTAATGGCAGTGAACCACTGAGTTGATATGCTATTCTTGGCTTAGCCAGTTCTCTTAGTGTTGGGCATTTGGGTTGTTTCCAATTTTCCTCTATTCTAAGTGGTTTTGCTATAAAAATCCTTATAAAATTAGGTTTTGTCTTGGATTATTTCCATGGGACACAGTCCCATACATGAGATTACCAGGTCAAAGGGAGAGGCGTGGTTTGAGAAGTCTCATATAAACCTGTGTGCCATTCACCAGCTCCTGCCTGAATCCTTCATCCACAAGGCCACCCAGTCGTTCCAGTTGAATTAATCCATTTTCATGCTTTTCATAACTGAAACATTGTTATGTATGGTTTTAGAGCATTTTTTTAATGAATTTTTTTTTTACTTTCTTATCCAGAATTAAAAATACGAATTTGTGAGTGCTAGGCTGATGACTAGATCTTTTGCAAAAAAAAAAAAAAAACCCCATTAAAGGCTCATTTGCAATGAAGGATTTCATTTGCACCCTGTGGCTAGCCGTGTGAGTCAGCCCACAGCCTCTGCTCTTCACGCGTGGGACGGAGCTCCGTTGAAACCTCTGGGCTGCCAGCCTCCCGTGTGCTCGTCTGGGACTGGACTGATTTAGTTTTTCTTTTGTTG
Source organism: Camelus ferus (assembly GCF_009834535.1). Taxonomy (NCBI): domain Eukaryota; kingdom Metazoa; phylum Chordata; class Mammalia; order Artiodactyla; family Camelidae; genus Camelus; species Camelus ferus. Next base: position 85,121,888 of record NC_045732.1, on the reverse strand, counting down.
GTGAGAAATAAACATTTATTGGATTAAGATTGATTTCTTTTTGTCCTCACTCATTCATTTAGTCATTCATTCATTCTACAAACGTTTGTTGACTAGTCCCTGTTTGCCAAGCATGGTGCTAGGTGCGAGGCGACTTATAGCAGCCCCAGGTTACACATGGCCGGTTAAAGGCTCGGGGGCCAAACAGCGGCTGAGCTGCACCTTGGGGCACAGCTGGCCAAGTCCTGGCAAGCATAGCCTTCATCCCAAACAGTGCACCGTTTATAGGAAATTTTAAAATTGCAGACACAATTATTTACATGCTGAGTTCCGTACCTTTGCAAGGGCTCAAGCTGTCAGCATAATATATCTCATTACAACCATCACTGGGCATGGAAAGGATTATTTTTTAAGGCTGTGAGTGCAAAACATCAATTAGTCATAGGAGAGAACAGTTAGCTGGCATGCGTTCGAGATTTTGCACCTTGGGGAGGAAGGGGAAATGCATTTACTTCATCTTTTATAGCTGACTCAAATGAGAAAGGAGACAACAAAACCACTCAATTTGGGGTAGTTGATTCTTTAATCAGCCTCTCAATTAACTGCAGATGCACACAGTGAACAGAGACCACAGACAACCAGGAAGATGGCCTTTTTAATATGCCTGCAATATTCACTAGGAGAATTGCTGCACTTGGGCAGAAGGCTGTAGGAATCCATGGCAGCTTTCTTGGGCTGCAATTCTGGGAGCTGCAGCTGCCCTGGAAAAGACTAACTTTCCTTATGTCACTTTAAATTTTTGTCCTCCAACAAAAGAAAGCCCAGATTCAATAGTGAGCTTCCACCAAGTATGGGACCCTGGGGGGTAGACTGGAAGGATTGTTCTGTATGGAAAATTTGGGGGAGGCACTCTAAGCCGTTGCTTTTCCTTGTTCTCATAGAGGAATGATTAAATGGAGTGGTTTGGATTTGGGGGGAAATCTGGGAAATGTGACTATAAATTGCATATTACATGATGACAAGAAATTGTCATGAATTGTATTCGCTATGAAAATGGCATTCTGGTTATCTAAGAAAATGGCCATAGACTTTAAAGAAGGTATCCTTAAGTGCAGAGTGGTGAGATGATATGATTCTGGCATTTGCTTTAACAGAATGCAGCCCAACACAGGTAGGAGGTGAATAGATGAAGCAAGTAAGGCAAAATCGTAATTACTACACCCGCTGGGTGATGGGGTCAGTGGGGGTCCACTGTACTATTTTCTTGTGTATTTTGAAAGTTTTCCTAATAAAAAGAGTTTGAAATGAATGGTTTCATTTGAATACTGGTATATTTCTCTTATGGGATTGAGAGAATTTTGGAAGCAGATCCTTTGGGATGGCTAGTTTAAAAAATTAAGAGCACCATCGTTGATGTTATATGACTTCTCATTACTGTCTGTTTTAAGCAAATTCACAGTTCTCAAAACTCATCACTGCAGCCAGCCCACTTAAGAAATGTAAACTTATTCACAAGGAACTCTATTCAATGGCTTGTAGTAACCTGAAATGAAAAATGTGGCTTTTATTAGAGATATACAGGGGCAATAAATACATGAATCACAGTATGACATTTCAATATTGGTGGGAGTAGAGAGGGGCAAGTTTTGCTAAGTGAAGGATAACACTGAGACCGGCTAAAGGTAGAGGCAAAGATCAGCTATGGCTGGTAAGGACCTTTGCATACAGCGGCAGTACCATAGCCACTGCTAAATCACAGGATAATTACTCTAAAAGATCTCCTGCTTTAACAAGTGTATTCATAAATATAACATGGCAGTTCATCACTTTGGAAAGAAATTGGCATAAGAGTGAAAAAGTTAAAAAAATAACCTTGTAGGTGACATGGAATATATTACCATGGTATGCATCCTTGGGGTCCTTTATAAAACTTACTGTCTCCCCTTAGATTTGGAAGAGTGTTTTTTGTTTGTTTAAGTAAATGACCAAGCAGCTTCGTTTATCCAGCTGCAGCCCTCTGGAGTCTATGGCTGGATTATCAGATGAGTTAGCTGGCACCTGAGTAACTAACACTGTGCCCTAAAGGACCTTTTTTCTTTGATATGATCCCTTCCCAATACAACAACTTCTCAAATGGGAAAGGTCTCCCCAGCATAAAAGATAGCTCCCCTGATCGACAAGTATGAACCCTGAGGGATGGGCATCTGCAAAGTACGCATGCGTCTTTCAGAAGAAAAGTCGCTGCCCCGGGACCTGGAGTCAGGTTGTAAACTATTTTTTGGCCTGGGCAATTGTACCTGTGCTGATCTGCAGGATATGCAAATGAAGTTTTTCTTTAACAAACTCCTGACACTGTACTGGCAAAGGAGGAAAAAAGCAGGTCCCTGGGACCATTGGTGATATTAAGCGTCATTTCTAAAATCACAAACTGAGAAGCCTCCGAGTGTGATATAGAATTCAGAAACTGTAAACATTTTTCTTAGGTTCATTTAAAAAAAAAAAGCTTGCATATAAATTTAAATTTGAATACAGTCTTTAGGGTTTGAGAAATCACAGTCGCCTTGCCAACTGATAAAAATGATTGATGTGGCATTGGCTGCACTGAACAGAGACGTGGCCCAGTAGCTGCCTTTGGAGAGCAGCTGGAGCGACTGAGACCTTGCCACTCAGGGCACAGATGTGTTTGCCTTTCCTGAACTGATGGCTTCCAGAAATGTTGGCTCTGATGTCTGATTTTGTAAATTATACCATGTTGTTCTCATCAACCTCTGTCATAAAGTCATACTGGTTTTCGTGAGGATTCTCTGGCCATTAAGAAGTTACACAAATCAAATTTTAGGCTGTGGAAAGATGTTTGCTTGTTTTTTTACCACAATCAAAAAATGTGACAAGGCATTCAAAAATCATATATTTTAAAATAAATTATACTTTTATAGTGATGATTAGAAATGTTGCTCTGATTATATCTGACGAAGGAGGTGTGTCCTGTGTGCTACCTTAGTTGTTAAATGTATTCCATTGCTCACTTCCCCCTAGATAAATATTTTCTTTGAAAACTCAAAGCATTTAGCTGTCCCTTCTGTAAAGGGGTTTATCTTATAGGAAATCCCTTAACTGTTTGTTTATTTAATCACCCGGTTCAATGCTGCCAGTAGTTGCAAAGTTTGCTCAGTGCCCTTTTAAGTTCAGTAGGGAGAAGACACATTATCTTTTTGCATAGTTGAGGCATCAGATGCTGGCTAAAGGATTATTACCATGCCTTGTTACTTCTGTAAATATATTCCACCTAATGAACTGTGTTTAAGTGGGATCCACCTATATTTGCAAGATATCCATGACCATTCTGACAATTAAAAATTTCCTAATATTACTTTTTCTCCTCAACCTGCCCCCATTTGTGGGGTATTAACTTATTATTAGTAGGCACCTTTTTCATACAGCTATTTCTGAACAATAATGGAATTTAAGTCTTTAGATACTTCTTAGGATAAAAATTTTTTTTTAAGTTGTACATCATGGAAAGAATCATGTAAAATTCTTCAGGGTTAGTTCTCCAGTCTGGAAGTTAAAATAATGCATTATATCTTTATTTAGTGTTTACTCCAGCCTCCCCCAACCTCTGCCCCCAAGCTGTATTTTTCTGGAGGTTTCCAACCTAGCTGAAAATAGCTTTAATTGATTGTTTTATTTAAAAAATATTTACAGCTATATTTCAGTTAAAAAATACTAAACAAATAAAATGGAAATGAAGGTACTACTATAACATTACCTATTTCTCCAAAGGGTGCATTGTCCTGAACGTCGTATGGAGGCTAGTCAAAAATTCTCTAAGTCCAGTTTCTCCTATTTTTCTTGAAAGTTTGAGCTCTGCAAAACTACATAAAATGAATCAATGAAAAATATAACCACAATCTAAAAAATACTCTCAAAGAAAAATTCAACATTGCAAATAGAACTTACTCATAGGAAACTTCTCTTTATTCCTAAAAGGTGACATTTTTAAGGTCCCAATGTCTGGAAAACCTAACATGAGTTTTTATCTGTCTACATAATGCTAAACATCCAGATTTAAATGGAAAAATATGTATTTCTTAGTTACACAAGAACAAACATTTACAAATATCCGTAGCATTGACTGTTCCAGGCAATCGGGGTTATGTAGAAAGGGTTGGTGTGACATGCCCCAATACGCCAACTATTCAATAACAACCCAGATTTAATTTCCTTCTAAATTAACATGATATTCATTAATTTGACAGTGTATCTATTGCTGCTTCCAATGAAAACACATATACAAAAGACTCCTGGCTGCATTTTAAATGAAAACCTGCGGCATATTAGAATCAATCATTTGCCTAATGTTGGTAAATTCATTGCTTTTTGTTTATTTCAAAAATTTTACTCTACTTATAGCATGGCTTTTCCCTGTGAGTCTGCAGGCACATTGTTAATAAATGCTTTTGCTAATATGATTATGCAAAGAACAAATGAATATTGATTAAACTGAATAATGTATTATTTTCTCGGATAAGTATATTAAATTAACTCTCGGTGAACAAACAGCATGAATTAAACTAGTTAATTTTTTGAAGCTGTAACTAGCTTATTTTACACTGAGCTTGAGACTGAACATTGAGACTGAAGTTTGAAACAGCACTTGCACTGATTTTTCTCTTCTTTTTAATTATAATTTAAAAAAATGTATATAAGTAATATAGGTTCCTTAAAGGAAAGTTAGAAAACGCAGATCTATTGGAAAAAGAAAAGAGAACACCTGGAGTCTCATCACTCAGACACAACGATCTATCGCTAGTATTTGGCTTTCTAGTTTCATTGTGGATGGTGCTGTCTGTTTTTTAAATGTTTATTCCTTTTCTGCATTACGATCGGAACTTTAAAGTTTGGCCTTATTGTTTTTCTCAGCTCTTTTGCATCTACTTAGATTGCAGATACTTAATACTGAGCAAAATCAATCACATATGAAAACAAATCAATTATTTCATAGCTCTAGGCATTGGTTTTTGGACTAATCTTGTTTGAAAGTATTTATCCCAGAGAATTTAAGGAAGTCTCTAAAAGTGTTTGTTTCTAGCAGTAAGAAGTAAGAAGATAGCAAATGGTTGGGGGTGGGGAGGGAGTTTGAATTGCCAGACGGTTTGTTTATAGGTAATAGTAAGTATTCGATAAGTACTATTAACATGGCGTACCGGGTGCTTGGCATGTGCCAGCCTATTTTACCCTCACAACAGAAAGTCAGTAATATTAGCATCCTGATTTTTGAATGGGTAAACAGAGGCTTGTAACCGAGCTAGACCCTGGCGGGGGGCCTTCCAGGGTCAGACCCTTCCCCCATATCCTCTGCTGTAGCTCCTCTCTGAAACATCCAGATCATGGCATCTCAAGTATATTTCCTGAGTGTTTCAGATGCTCAAAACCAAATAAGGGAAGAAATTAACTACTTGATGATCAAGAATGCATTGCCCCCAGACCTTCTGGCGCCTAGGGGTTGATGGTGTTGACCGCCTTGTTACCTCCACATCGACTAATCAGAGGATTGTGCACGAGCTGATCACATACCCTGCCACCCCCACTCCCTTACCTGGTCTTTAAATATGTTTTGCTGAAATCCTTCGGGGTTTTCTTAGGCATGAGCCACCCCCTCCTCCTTGCTCAGTCCTGCAATAAACCTTTCTCTGCTCCAAACTTCAGTGTTCAGTTTGTTTGGCCTCGTGGTACAGTGGGCACCTCACCCCAGGTCTTTAGCCATGCTCTCTCCCAGCCAGACACACTTTCTGCCCCACCGCCCTTTCCACCTGCCCCATGCCACCTTCACTTCTCTTTCAGTCCTTGAAGTAGAGATCGCTGCTTCCAGGAACTCTTCCCCAATGGACTCTACCACCAGCACTTATGACTAGGTTAGAAGTCCCTGTCCTGAGCACCCTGCACTGCTCCTTCAAGGTGCTCATCCCACATTGTTGCCATTCTCGTTTGATGTCTGTATCCCCTGGCTAGACATAAGCTCCAGGAGAGCATAGACCAGGTGTGTATTTCTCACTCCGGGAAAGACACAGAGATAAGAAGTATGAATGGAGGTTAGCTAGGCAACAGGGGCAAGAGATGAAGAGGAAGTCCTTCCCAGTGGAAGGGACTTCATAAGCAAGGGTTGGGAGGTGAGAAATCGCTGAGTGGGTGCAGGGATCCATGTAGAGTTCAACAGCATTGCAGTATAAGCCTTCGGGTAGGGAGGATAAGCCATACTGTGTAAGTGTGTGTTTACATGTGTGTATGCCTGTTCTTTTTCTGAGGAAATCGAGAGCTTTGATCACAGTCCCCAAAGGATTCAGGTGGAGGGACTTTTGGAGACAGAATTTCAGGAGGTCCACAGACTGCCCTCAAACATATCCGTGGACCCCAGTCAAGACCCTCTTTTGGACACCTGTGTTGCTACCAGCAGTCACAGACCACAGCTGAAATGGGACAGGGATTCTATTTTCGTCCATTATTTAATCCTCAGTGCCTAGGACAGATATCTCAAATTCAACGTGGCCTACCCAAATCATGGGTCTCTACAGCACACCCTACCTGCCCCAGCAACCACTTCTTCCCCAGATTTTGCCCTCCAAGGAACGGCTCCACCCCTGCCTCCACAGTTCCTCACTCTTCACTACTCTCTCATCCACTGCATCAGAGAATCCTGAATCTACCCACCTCTCTCCATCTCCAGTGTTGGCAGCCCCAGTTGGAGCACCATCCCCTCCCATCAGAGCTACTTACCTTGATGGCTGCCTGATCAGTCTCCCTGCTTCCAGCCACTCTTGTTCCCTCCAGTTTAGGCTCCACTTCTTGGCCAGATCATTTCAACCCTTCTGTTTTGTCACAGGGCCCAGCAATAAGGGCAGGTGAGAATCCTGGGACAGGCGATATAGGAAACGTAGCCAATATTCAATTCACAGATCACCCGGTTTATTGCACCCAATTAGCACACAACACACGTTGGTCAAAGTAGGGGAAATAGGAAAAGGGTAAGGAAGCTCTCCAAGGAGAAATCTGTGAAGGAGGTGTCTCCACCGGAGCAGTGGTCTCTGGGTGTCACGACAAGCGGAACGGGAGTCATCCTCTGCTCCAAGACCTCAGGCATCGACCCTTTGAACAATTCTCTGCAGCGTGAAGCCAGGTCCCTCTAGTAAAGAGCCTTCAAGTCGCTCAGCTCAGTGTCACATTTTAAGGGTAAGAGGGGAGGGGGTCTGCGGTTCTACCAGGAGCTCCTTCTGTTCCAGTGATGTAAATTACCCAGCAAACTTCTTATCTAAAGTAATACTCTTTGTTTATCCTTCTGAGACACTCAGTCCTACAGCAGACATTTAAAAACAACTACTATGGAAGTTCACATTGGCCACTGTAACTCCGTTTTGAACTACTTCCCCTGTCTTAGCATAGCTTAAATCCTATAAGCGTCACACAAGATGAGTAGGAATCACAACGCAAAAAGGAATCAATCATAACTCCTCAAACCCTCCATAGTTTCCCAAGACACTTAGAATAAATAAAATTCAAACTCTCCACACTGGCCTACAAGGCCCTCCATATTTGGCCCCCGCCAATCCCTCTTGGATCTTGTGTCCTTCCATTTCCCCCCCTCATCCACTAACCTCCAGTCCCACTGGCCCTTTGAACACTCTCCCCAAGCAGAGCTCGGTTCTGCCTTAGGGCCTGTTCACTTGCTGCTCCCTCTGCCTGGAAATGCTTCCTCCTCATCTATCAGGTGGTTTCAGCTCAGCCACCACCTCTTCCTCCCAAAGGTCTTCCCTCTTTTATTGTCTTTCTAACAGCTACTTCTATGGGAAATCAGCTTGTTAATAAATTTCTTTGCAAGTTCATTTGTCTTCTCCCATCTCTAGAATGTACTATTCCCTGAGGGCAGGAATCTTGGTGTCTTTTGTTGTTATCATTATTCATCTGTGCATCCCTTTCCTCTAGAATGAGCCTAGTTGTTTATAGGCATTCAGTAAATATTGTTGAGTGAATATATACATTTTGAAAACATTGTGGGGATACTGGAAGGTAAATACCGTTGACAGTGACTTTGAGCATGTCTTTGAACCTCTCTAGGCTCCAATCACTTCATCTGTAAAACAAGGTTAATCGTAATTGTTCTTCCCTGTGGAGGTGGCATGAGTTAAAAGCAGATACCAATCCTGATGAAGTGCTGCCTTCTTGGAGAAAAGCAGCCCTGAGTACTGGGCACAGCAGGGCTGTCTCCAGGCACTGGATCTCGTGGGCACCTGAGCACTCTCAGAAGACAGCCTGGGAAAATCAGAGTGGAGGACAAGCTGAGGGGCACACCTCACCTAAGGCCACCAGGAGACTGTGGTCCTGAGACCTGCTTTGCCAATCGCCCCGTTCTGCCAGGCAAGCCTCTTCTGTGCCAATAGCCGTGGCATCCTCTCTGTCCGTCCAGTCATTCTTGCTGCCATTTCTGCCTCCAGTGGGTAACCAGCTGGCTCTCTCTCAGATCTTTCCTTTGGGCAGAGAGAAAAATGACAGCAGAAATATCTATACTTCCCAGTTTACAGAGTGCCTTTACATCAGTTATCTCATTTAACCATCCCTCCAACCCTTCGAAGCTGGCTTATTCTCGTTTTACTGAAGAGGAAGCTGCGGTTTAGAGAGGTTGTGTGACACGCCCAAGGTCACAAAGGTTGCAAATAGTAAAGCCGTGCCCTACCAGGTCTGCTTCTGTACTTTACATAACAGAGCGCTGGATTTCTTAAGGGCTGCAGGGTTAAGCTCTTTTTTTTTTTTTTTTTAGGGTTAGGCTCTTAAGGTGAAATTCTGCTCTGGAGTCTCACCTTCCTCTGAAGACCCCTCCTCCTGCAGCTCCCGGTGCGGATAGGGCAGCGGAGTACCGGGGCCCTGAGTGCAGTCGCTGGGAAAGACAGACCCAGGCTGCTGGCCACAGCTAGCTTGAGAACCCAGTGGTTAAGCTAGGAGCAGGGCACAGCAGGTTTGAATGGATATTTCTTTGGACGCCCCCTAATATCTTTGAAATGCAATAAAATAAATCAGTATTTCTAGTAGATTGCCTTAAGCCGTGAATTTTGTGGTTTCAGCTTTTTGGCTGGCTGCCAAGGCCATGACAAATGTGGTCACCAGCCAGACGCCTGGCCAGTAGCTGCCCTTGGAAAGTTGCACAGGCCTGTGCAAACAGTATCAACAGATAAGTAAGCTAAGGAAGAAGACTGTGTGTGTTTGTGTGTGTGTGTGTGTGTGTGTGTGTGTGTGTGTTACAAATCTCCACTTTAGGATGCCTTTGAGTAGGAACAGGAGTTATTTACTTTGCACAGTCGTCTACGGGGAACTGGTGAAAACTTGTAGTAACTAGGACCATATTTTGATTCCTTCAGGAGTATTTGTGGCCCCTTCGAGATCGTTAGGTGGCCAGGAGAAATAGAGCCTGGATCCATGCTCTGCGTGACCGCCTAGAGTCTATCTTATCCTGCTTTTCCAGATTTGATCTCAGGAGCCTCCCTTCCTCAGGCTGCAGCTCTGTCTCCATTAGTTGGGCTGCACCCATGACCCTGGGGACCACATTCTCCTTAAGTTCCATAGCCCCAGCCCCCATCTTGCCTGCTGCCTCGCTCTCCAGGCCTCCTGGGTCTCACGGAAGCCCAATTCTCCTTTGATCTGGCTGACTTCCTCACACAGCTTCAAGGCCACTTCTTAGGGAAAGCCTTCAGAGCCTCTTCCCCCCCACCCCACGCCAACTCTCATCCAGACTAGGTGGGGTTCGTGCTCTGTGCTTCCTGAAGTCCGTGTGTCTCCCAACGGGGACTGTCATTGTCCCATCATTTGATGATTTCCTGGATGGGACTGCAAGTTCTTTGAGGGCTGCTGTCCTCCCTGCTTCTGGTGCCCAGAGCAGCGCAGAGTGTCAGTAACTAATCATTCATTGAACGTGCGAATGAATACAGGAAAACGTAATCACTGTGGGACATTTGGAAAGTATGGAGTTTTTGAGACTAGCTGTCAAATGAAGGGTTGTATTTGTATTTCCTTAGCACCGATAACACTTCTGGAATCCCGTTTACTTGTCTCATTCCTCCAATAGATGGCTCTGAATTCTGCGATGAAGGACTTTATTCCCCTTGTTCTACATCACCTGGATAATGGTGTTTAATAAATATTCAATCAATGAATGAATGAACAAGGGTGTGGCAGGGGAATAAGGTCCCCAAGCACCAGTCTCGCACAATCACACTCAGTGAAGGCTTGCCGTGTGTTGGCCTTAATGTCTCAGACTTTCAGCGTGAATTGCAAACTGTACAATCTCAGGGGCTTAATTCTAAGCAGCCTGAATTCTCAAAGATCAATGAAGACGTTGGCAGGGAAGGGAATGTCACTGCGGAGCCCACCTTATTGCGCTTGTCCCACTCTGACTGGAACATTCACTGGGAAATTTAACTCTAAGCCCCTAAATCTTAGGTCTTAAAGCTGACATTGAGGGTAGGGTAGGGGTTGAGGTTTTTTTTCTCCCGATTTTATTTCGTCATGGAATTCAGTGTCTCTGAAGCCTGCTGACTTACACCCGGAGTATGACAATCTCTGTTTTTCTGTAGCAAACCGATTTAACCTCAGTCCCCATGAGGGATTTAAGAAAGTTATACTTCAAGGACAGATTTCTAAAGAGGCTGGCAAATTGGCCCAGAGAACAAATAAAAATGAGGAGCAAATGGAAAGTGATGACTCAGTCAGGTCTCAGGGACTTCTGTGTTTACAGAAGGTAAGTTGGGGACAGGACAGCAAAGTGGTTAGTGGCACTGGAGTCACACAGATTGAGGTTCTCACTTTGACACTTACAGGCTGTGTGTCCTTGGGCAAGTAAATAAACTTCTCAATGCCTTGATTCCTTTATATGCAAATTGTAGATGATAATAACACCTATTTCACAGAGTTGAATAATTGGTGAATTTAAATAATGCATGTAAACAACTTAGCACACAGTCTAAGTGCTCAATAAAGTTTAGCCATCATGATCTTATAATGGAAATCCTTACATTACAGTGAGGTAAACCTTGTGCAATCAGGCTCTGTGGCTTGGCGAGACTGATAAGGTCTCTGAGAGCAGGCTTACTGTTCCAGCTGCTGTCTGCCCCACACATTCTGCTGAAGGGAAAAGTGTAAGATTACATAGGAGATTTGAGAATAGGGAAGAAAGATTTGTAAATTCTTACTGAAACATAGAAACCCACCTTTAAATAAATAAATAGAGAGAAGGAACAGCTTTTCCTTACATAAAAAAATCAACTAATAAATGTTTAAGGGGTGATTGAATTAGAAAATCACCATTTGGCAACCATCAGAGTAATAATTAATTTAGCCAAGAAACATCAATGGATTCTAAAATTAGTGGGTGAAAGTTTGATGAGGAATGGGATATTGACATAGTCTCAGAGTACCTCCCCTCCCCACAGAATACTTATTAATTACAAAGGGAATAACTTTACTGTGGAGAAGGCTGGCAAATGCTGACACCCATAATGAAGTGATCAAAGTGAACATCATTAGTAATAGGACAAATTGAAATCATGGGCCACCTGATAGGATGCAATAAGAACACAGCATCACTTCTGTGCTATTCCTGCAAAAGATGCAGAACTTGAACCTAATCATGAGGAAACATCAGACAAACCCAAATGAAGGGACATTCTACAAAAGAAATGATCTGTACTCTTCAAAAATGTCAAGAGCATGAAAAGCAAGGAAAGACGGAGGAGCTGTTGCACACAGAAGGAGACTAAAAAGACAGAAAAAATAAATGCTACCAGTGATCCTCGATTGGATCCTTTGGGTCTAAAGGACATGGTGGAGGCATTTGAAGAAAACTGAATGGAGCTTTAGGATTAGATGGTAGTGATGAATCAGCTTTTACATCCTGGGTTTAATGGTTGTATTGTGGTTATGTTAGGAGGATGTCCTTCTTTGCAGGTTTCCTTTGAGTGCAAAAGCTATTAAGTTTGATTAGGTCCAATTTGTTTATTTTTGCCTTTATTTCTATTGCCTTGGGGGAGTGACCTAGGAAAACATTGCTACAATTTTTGTCAGAGAATGTTTTGCCTATGTTCTCTTCTAGGAGGTTTATGGTGTCCTGTCTTATATTTAAGTGTTTAAGCCATTCTGAGTTTATTTTTTGTCTATGGTGTAAAGGTGTGTTCTGACTTTACTGATTCACATGCGGCTGTCCAGCTTTCCCAGCACCACTTGCCAAAGAGACTGTCTTTTCTCCATTGCATACTCTTGCCTCAAACAGGGGGGCATTTGAACTAGGTCTTGAAGGATGAGTAAAGTTCACTAGATGGAAAAAGAAGTCATTGGGACGCCCCTCAAAGAGTGCCCCAGGAGCCCGAGTCTCACAGGCAGCATGTCCCTGGCCCCTGGGGGCCCAACCTTGGGCTGAAGTCATTTACCAAGAATGGACTGTGCTGTCATTATTTCTATTTACTCAGTGCTCTGGCACACTCTGTGGTTGGCAGTTTGACGTGACTTAAAATAGCACTTTGAAAACCTTCAGAAGCCAAACTCATGAAGTGACCCCAGAGACAGCAGAGTGCGGCAGTCCTGAGCCTGGACTGCCTGGGAGGGGTTTCAGCCCCACCATTCCCAGCTGTGGCACCTCGGGCAAGTTCCTCACCTCTCTGTGCCCCAGTTTCTTTGTCTCTGAAATAAGGATGATGATAAGTGTTGTACCTGCCTCGTGGGGTTGTTAGGAAGAGGAAATGAGTTCATATTCATAAAGCACTTAGAACAGTGACTGGTACGCAGTATGCACTATGGAAGTGTCTTTTAAATAGTACATAAATAAGTGATGACAACATTCAATATTGAAACAGAAGATGAGAAGAACTATCCATGTAAACAAACATAATAGTGATAAATTGGTAATACTCTGTAAACGAAACCTCAGATGTCATCACTGTCTCTCCCCTTCTCTGTGCGTACTCTGGGGTGGGGCTGTTGGATAAAACCTCTCTCATTACCAAGAAGACAGAATTATTTTTAAGTAAATTATTAGTGACATATCACAGATCTAAGAAAGCTAAATCAGAGGGGGAAACATGTCTTTACTGCTGCTATTATTACTTACAAATGTGAAGGCACATCTGTTCGAAGTGGTTTTGGTGACTAATCAACTCGTTTTTACCTCTTTTGTAAGCAGCATTTTAGAAAGCCTAGCACTGAGTAGAGAAAATCTTTTTTTTTAACCAAGAAAAGATCGAAATGAAAGGAATGGAAAACTAAGTAAAAGCACTAAGTGTATATTTACCACCCTCATTATCTTTTAGGACGAGGAAAAAGTGTTTCCCGGTAATTGGTATGGCATGAAGAAACACCTGCTCCATTTGCTCACCTCCTCCTAGGATGACCCGGCTGAGTCAAGACGCTGTGAATTCCAGCACATGCGTGAGTGGGGTGCTGGCCTCCTGAAGCCAGTGGATGAAGCCCCGAATTTTTTTTTTTTTTTTTTTTGCCCTCCCCAGTTGATACAGATTAGAAGTCACCATCTGAAGCACAGCAGGGAGGGTTGGGATGGATGAGCTGACTGGCAGCTTCTGCACAGCTTTTCTGGAACACTTGGTTGCCTGAGGAACTACATGCCGAGTAATTGACTGGGGCAATTAGGGAGACTCTGGAAGTCAAGCTTCGTAGGCACATGCCAAAGTGCACCCACAAATGGGTAAGCTCTGTTGTAGCCCTTTGCAGATGTCACTGAAAGGCAGAAATCTTGGGAGAGTTTTCTTTCCAAAGCTGGCAGAGATATTGCTGGTATCAAGTGTTCTGCCCATAAAAATGATAAACTGTCAGTTAATGTCAGTCCTTTGCTAAGAGCAACAGCTGGGGCCTCTGTGCTGGCAGAAGGGGGTGAACTGTATAATCAAGCTGAGTTTAACTCTCATGAGCATGACAATATGTGGCTCTCAATACATTTGCTTGTAAGGATGGGCTCCTGCTGCACTGGGACACCCTTCTCCCCACGAGAGTTCCATACCCCGACGTGGAGTTTGCCAGGCAAGGTTTGTGGAACCAGCCTTGTAGTTTATGGTCACAACTGTCTAGCTCAATTTTTATGGTGCCAACAGTAAGCGTTGTGTCATAGGAACCAAGTTCGCCCAATTAGAAAGATAGAAAGATGGTAGCGCCAGTGGCTCTGGCTCCTGCAGTGCCTGCCATGTCTGCGTCCCAGGGAGTGAGCAGTCACAGTCATCATGTGAGAAGGCTGTTGCCAGGTGGACATTGATATCCAAGTATGAAAGGTGATGGTTATTATTACTTAGTAAGTTCTCAGCAAGAACTCACCCAATAAAGACTCATAAATCTCCACATATTTAAGTAATGTCACTTCAAATAGCCTGGAAGCTACAGTAAGTCTGTGTCATCATAATAGTTCTAAATAACATTTTAATGTATTATATCCATTTGAAAATCAGCTTGGGGTAAGAAATACACTTTTGTCCTCCCCTTCACCATCACACTTCTTAGAAGAGTTGTTCATATCTCCTGCCAGCATTTCTTTATATGTACTTCTTAATCCCCGGTGATTTAGCTCCTGCCCTCACCACTCTCCTCAAAGTACTGTGTGTTAGTTATCTATTGCTGCATAATGAATGACCCCCAAATTGAGGGACTTCATCCAGCATACATTTATTATCTCATAGCTTCTGTGGGTCAGGAGATTGGGCGTGGCATAACTGGGTCTCTTCACAGGTGGTAATGAAGATGGTGGCTGGGGCTGCATTCTCCTCAAAAGCTTAACTGGGGAGGGATTCAATTTCAAGTTCAGTCACGTCGACGGCAGGAGTCAATTCTTCACGGGCAGAATGAACGAGGGCCTCAGTTTCTTGCTGGTTTTTGGCCAGAGGCCACCCCCAGTTCCCTGTCACCTGGTCCTCTCCACGGGACAGCTCATAACATGGCAGGTTGGATTTATCACAGTGAGCAAGTGAGAGAGCAAGAGAGAGAATGTGACCGAGACGGAAGTCACGGTCTTTTTAAACTTAATCTTCGAAGTAATATCCCATCACTTTTGCTGTATTCTATGCATTAGAAGGTATTCTATTTGTTGGAAGTGAGTCACTCTGTCCAACACATACTAAAGGGAAGGGGTTACGCAAGGGCATGAATTCCTAGAGGCAGAGATCACTGGGGGTCATTTTAGAAGTCTGTCTACTACATGGAGCTCACTTGAGACTTCATTGCAAAATCCAATGAACTCTTTATATGTTTTATTCTTTCCGACTTTTCCAGAGCCTCTCATCTATGCAATACCACCAGCTTGAAATGCTCTCTTCACTGCAACTGCACAGCACTTTATTTCCCCACCTCTCTAGCACTCCTTTTGTCTCTGTCTCCCTTCCTCTTCCTCATCCTGCCCACTAAATATGTGGCCTAACTCAAAGCAGGCACACTAACAAGAATTTGCAGACTGGTGGAATAAGTACAGAGTCTTTCAAGGGTCAGTCCTTGACTTTCATACCTACATCTTCCCTTTCTACTGTTTTTGCCATGGCAGTCCCACCTTATCTCCCCTCTGTGATAATACCCCTTCAGTTACCATCTTTATAGAAATACATCTGAAATCTTCATCTGCAACTTTGGTGCCTCTCCTGAGCTTCACTTCTGTCTAACTGCTGTGAGACATCTGAAAGGATGGTGTGCTGAGACCTCAAAATTGGCTTATCTCCATTCCCAGTTTCTGACATTGCCATTTACCCAATTACCCAGACCTAAAACCTCAGCATTATATTTGATTCCTCTTTTCCCTCCACCTCCAATTAATTACTAAATTTTGTCTATTTTTACCTTGCATCCTGTGTTCTCTCCTCCTCATTCCCATAGACTACTGTCATTGGTCTCCCTGCCACTGGTCTCCATCCTTTTCCATCCATCCTGTGCATACCTTTCAAATGAATCTTCCTGAAGCACATCTCTGATCATTCCATTCCTTGCTCAAACACCATCAGTCGTTGCCCATTGTTTACAGAATAAAGTTCAAATTCCTTAGCTTGTCTGTCATTCAAGGCCTCACATGCTCTGGTCCCATCCTTGGCCCCTACTCATTTCATGCGCTGTGTCCTCCAATCATTTAGAATATCTGTTCCTCATGTAGCTCTCATGATTTCCTGTCTCAGTGGCTTTGTTCTTGCTCTTTGTTTCCTCAACCTGCAATTCTCTGTTCCTGCTCTTCGCCTTAGTTCTCCATAGTCAGCTCCTGCCTATCCTCCATGGTCTGCCTCAAAAGACATTGTCTACATGGAATTTTCCCTGAGTGTTCCACCTCCTCCAAACTCTAACTTGAAGGTAATGCTTTTGTACTGTGAAGTCCCAGCATCCTTTACTTCTCCACCTCATGGCACTTTACCTAGGTATTTCTGTTCAAATCTGCTCTTTCCTCCTACACTGGGAGTTTCCTGATGGTAGGATATGTGCTTGATTCTTTTCCGTTCTCTGCATCCTATAGTATTTTACATATATGTATCATCAATAGATTTTAAATCTTTTTATAAAACCCCCATTAAATATGTATGCCCATTTGCCTCATGGTCACAGAAAAAGAGGGTAGATTCAGTTAATAGAGTGCTATTGCTTAAAGGTTAATATTAGGTATGGATGACACCTTATAGCTCATTATTTCCTTTTATGTTCCCCTTGATTACATCTGAATTCTTCTCTAAAGAAAGCAATACATGTTGTGACCCTAAGAAATTATGTCTACATTTTCCTGTTGGAAATACTAACTAATAAATGTATTGGTCACAACTTTTCATGGGAAGACAATCACAGTATTCAGTTCTACAAATGGTTATCAGGCATCTACAATGGATGCTAGAGAAGTAAGACATAATTCCTCTTTAGAAAACCTTTCAGTGGACGATAGGAGTATAAGACAAGGCAACAAGTAAAGTAAGAGGCTGAATTTCTCCCCTGCAGTGTCCAAACACTGCAGCCATTAATTAAGGTACATAAACCTGTTTGCTACAACATGGGAGAATCTTTAGGCAAGCATCAGTCAGTTACAGAGGTATGTGCGTGGACTCCCGTGATTCACTTGGGTTACCTTAGAGCAGCGGCTCTCGGGGTGGTGCCTGGACAAGCAGGAGGAGCATTACCTGGGACCTTGTGAGATCTGCTGACCTGGAAACTCCATTGATGAGGCCCCAAATCTGTGTCTTCACAAGCCTGATAATTCTGATGCACATTAGTCTATGAAGCACTGACTTAGGACATTACTCAGTCTTTCCAAATTCATCCAGTTAGACTTGCCCCTTCTTTAAAGAGATTCCACTGCTCTTCAAACTGGGGTCTGTATTTTCCTGTGAGTACATTAAGACTCTCCATCTTGGACTTTAAAGCTACTGAGTATATCCATAAAACAAAAAGCTATCAATTCCCCTCCTCTAAGACATATTTATGACTCTTTGAGGCAGTAAACACTTAGCAGGCAAGTTTGAGGTGCCTGTCTCCCCACACTCTTTCTCCGAGAACTGCTCCCCTTCCATAGTTCCTGCTGACGAGATGAACCTAAGCTGTCCAAGTGAACCCATCCGTCCCGCCCTCAGCTGACTGAGCCCACTAATTTGAGCTGGACCAATCCAATCCTCTTCCTGGGAATCTGGAATTGAGGTCCCAGGACACTGAGCTGTTTAGCCAGGGGAAACAGTCATTTGAGGATGAACATGCAAGCAACTGAGTGAACGGAGAAAGCAGCTCTGCAATGAGGGAGAAGAGTAAGCAGATCAGACATGCCATGGGAGAGTGACTGTGATCCCATGTAGTGTCAACTCCTGATGGCTTTCCAACCCCTATGAGGCCTGGCTTACTTTGTTTACTGACCCTGGGTTCTCTGACAATCCCCTGTGTCATTTATTTTCAATAATCTCTTCCCTTTTATTTTTTGAGCTAGGTTGGGTGAGTGTCTGTTCCTTGTAACCAGTGACTCATGACAAAACCTGTATCGAGAAGCTACTAGACAATAGAAGCTACTAGACGATAGAAGCTACTAGACCCTATTAACTCCAGAGAATTCTGGTCCATTGTGATTGACTCTCTGAGAATTTATGATGCTTATGTTTCGTATTCTCCAGTCTAGTAGTAAGTTATCTGCTGATTTCATTCATCTCTTCATTGAACATTTACTGGGTGCCTACTATGTGCCCAATGTTCAGAGGATCACATAAGGACAAAATATGACCCCTGCTTTCAACAAGCTTACAAATCCATTAGGAAATTGAAAGTACAAAGCAAGAAAAAAGTCACTATAATAAAATGCACATAAAGCATGAGATTTCAGAGGAGGGAGCAATTAATTTTCAATGTAAACATTGGGGAAAGCTTCATAGAGGAGGCGTCATCTGAGCTGAAGTTTGAAGGATGAGTAGAATTTTGGCAAGCAAAGAAAACAGGGAAGAAAAGTAAGTTAGTCAGCTATTGCAATGATCACGCAGTGTAACAAACCACCCCAAAACTAAGTGTCTTTAAACAACAATCATTTATTCTTACTTATACAACTATAGGTTGCCTGAAGATCAGCTGATCTAGGTTGGACTCGACTCAGGCTTGGCTGCAATAAGCAGGGTGTGTGTGTGTGTGTCTGTGCGTGTGTCTGTGTGTGCATGTGTTTTCCTTCTGAAAGGGCAGCAGCTGCCCAGAGAAAGCTTTTCTCATGGCCAAGGCAGAAGTACAAAAGAGCAAGTCCAACTACTCAAGCACATTGAAGCCGTGGCTTACATCGCAGCTGCTAACATATTATTGGCCAAAGTAAGTCACATAGCTGAGTCTAAAGCTGAAGGCTGGAAAAGTACATTCTGCCTCTAGTGCAACTGCAAAACTACATGGCATAGAGTGTGGCTACAGATAAGATGGACAATTTGGAACAACCACAGAGATTCCAAGCAGAGACAGCAAAAAGATGATCGGTAGCATGGAGGTATGAATCTACATGGATTGTTTAGAGGGAGGTAATAAGAGTAAAAAATAAAGTTAAATTTTAAAAAGTTTCTCACAAAACTATGGAGATTCATGCTGGAGAATGTGGCCTTTATTCTGCAAGTTCCAGGGAGCCAATGGGGCTCACATGATTATATCTGGGTTTTAGAAAAATCAAAAGCAAGGAGGCAATTTAGGAGGCCAGTGTAATAGTCCACGAATGTATGGAAGCTGGGTGGATATGAGAGATGTTTAGGGCATTTTAAGATATGTCCATAAATTATCTGATACTCTTCCTTTCAAAAGAACTTTACCTGTCTTCTCTTTTAGTTTGTATCCAGTAACTTGTCTCCAGCGACTAGAATCTGGTGGAAGTGAGGGTATACAGCTTCTGTGACTAGGTTATAAAAGACAGGGGGTCTCCCCCTTGCTCTGTCTTGGATCACTCACGCTGGGGAAACTAGCTGTCATGTCATGAGGTCAGTCAAGCAACCCAATAAAGAGTCCCATCTATTGAGGGACTGGTACCTTTTGCCAATGGTCAGTGAGGAAGTGAGGCCTCCTGCCAATGGCCGTGTAAGCGGGCAATTTTGAATCCTGGCCTTGCAGCTCCAATCAAGCCTTCAGATGACTACGTTCTCTGCCAACATTTTGACTACAACCTCGTGAGAGACTCTGAGCCAGAACCATCCAGTTATGCTGTCCTTAGATTCATCACCCACAGAAACTGAGTGGGATAACAAGTGTTTACTCTATTAAGATGCTAAGTTTAGGGATAACTTGTTACACAGCAATAAATAAACACTACAGCTTGGATATAGAAGGTGAGGGAAAAGAATAAGGCAGTGATGATTCTCAAGTTTCTGGCTTAAGTCACTGGGTAGTCAGATTTGCTGAGAATGGAAGAAATGGGTAAGAGCAAGTTTGAGGGACAGTGTTGGAGAAATAGGATAAAGAGCTCATTTTAGGATTTTGGACTGAATTGTGGTCCCTCCTCCAACCCCTCGCAAAAAAAAAAAAAAATTATGTGTTGAAGTCCTAACCCCCAACATGACCATATTTGGAGATAGGGCCTTTAGGGAGGCAATTGAGGTTAAATGAGCTCATACAGGTAGGGCCCAATTCTGATAGGACTGATGTCCTTATTAGAAGAGGAAGAGCTACCAGCGCTCTCTCTCGGTCCATGTGTGCGCAAAGAAGAGGCCAAGTAAGGACACAGCAAGAAGGTGGCAGTCTTCGACCCAGAGAGAGAGCGCTCATCAGACAGCAACCCTGCTGGCACCTTGAGCTTGTGCTTCCAGTCTCCAGAACTGTGAGGAAATAAATTTCCGTTGCTTAAGCCACAGAGCTGTGGTGTTTTGTTATGGCAGCCCCAGCTGACTAATAGAGAAAGGTTGAATTTGCGACAGCAGGACACTTATGTTGTGGATACCTAGTGATCAGTTGGAAATATACCTGGAGCTCAGAAAAGAGATGTAGCTGTAGGCATCGTCCAGTCATTGGCATTTGGAGGTAGATGAGATAGATCCTCCAGAGAGAAAAAGAACCCGGAGAAGAAAGAGAAGGGGGCGCTAGGATGGAGCAAGGGGGTGGGACCAGCGCCAATAATTGAATGGTTCACAAGAGGAAGATAGAGTGATGACTTTGAAGGCATTTCACAAAAGTAAAAGTGAACTACAGCAGAAGTGAACGGAGGTTTCCAAGCCAGAGAAGTTGCTCAACAATGCCAAATGCTCGGAAAATTCACATAAGAAGAAGATCAACACAAGGCTGTTGAGCTTTCTAATCAGGGGTCATTGCTCACCTTTGCAGGAGGGACCTAGTTGGCTTCTGAAGAGTCAAGTTACAGTGGGTTGTGGCAGCCACTGTGACGTACCACCCAGATCTCTCTTTTTTAATTGAAGTACAGTTGATTCACATTGTTGTGTTAGTTTCAAGTGTACAGTGGAGTGATTCAGTTATACATATACATTCTTTTTCATATTATTTTTCATTATAGGTTATTATAAGGCACTGAATATAGTTCCCTGTGCTATACAGTAGGACCCTGTTGTTTATCTTATATATAGTAGTTTGTGTCTACAAATCCCAAACTCCTAATTTTCATCCCCCTTTCCCCCTCTGGAAACCATAAGTTTGTTTTCTGTCTCTGTGAGTCTGTTTCCAGATCCCCTTTCAGTGAAAGATCTGTTGCTCAGCTGCTAAGTACTATCTGCACGGGGTCTCCAGCAACTAGCCCCTGCAGAAATGGCTTCAGCTTCTGAGAGTCACCTCACCCAAGGTCATACTTCTTTTCAAGGTGGCACACGTCTAATGACTGATCTATGTGGGAGCATAAAGGCCTGGCCATCTCTGCGTAACTCAGGGCAACTCTGCAGGACCATCTCTGTGAGGAGAGCCCTGTGAGGTTGGCTGAGCAATCACTGGGCCTGCACCACAGCCCATCTTCTCCCTCTGCCTAATCCTGCTTCCTGGACTTTCCTTCTACAGATGTCAATCCCAGGGGAACTCATTTATAAATAGCCTACATTCTAACTCTGTCTCAGAATCTGATTCCCAGAGAACCCAACCTGACACATGGGTTGAAGGAAAGAAGGAGAGACTACAGTGATAGACTGCTCTTCCAAATCCTCAAAGAGCCAAAGAAAGATGAGCCACAACCTGAAGGCAAGGACTTTGTCCCCTCAGTCTTCTTCTATACCAGGGACAGAGTTGGACACAGAGTAGGTGTTTTCACCTTGGCTGTAGGAGGAAAACAAGGTTGGCAATTGGGTGACTAATTCTTCAGATTTTTCCTTTCAAATATTTAAACGAAAGTATGGAGCCAGAAAATCTTTGATTTGCATTGCCTCCTCCCTCCCCACAGCCCACCACACACACACACACACACACACACACACACACACCCTCTCATATCTCCTAGATAAGTAACTGATCCACTTTTAGCTCTTCCCTGCTCGAGGTCAGACAGGAAAGGGATCATGCTGTCCATCTATTTCCCTCGGCCAAGAAGCTTATAGTGAAGGAAAAGAGAGAAGGAGGCAGAGGAATTGCTGGAAACACTTTCAATTGCTGATGCAAGAGTAGCCAGGTCAGCTGGGGTCAAGCCAAACACTAAACTTCAGATCTGAACTGCGTTAAACTTATTCCTCAGATGACGGGAACTCAGTCAGCTGGGAACAAACACATGGCTGGGCTGAAATGTCTCAGAGAATCATGGGGCAGGTCCAGACGGAAGCTATACCATTCTCAGCAGCCCTCCAACATGACAGACCCCAAGCCTTCTCTGGAGAAAATGGGGCAGAAAAGAATGCTTAATGAGGTGCATTGTGATCACTGAAGAGGGAGCTTCCCCACTAAGGCCCCAACCCTCAACTCAAAGGGCTCCTTTTTTTAAGCAGCGCTCGGACTGGAAGCCAGGGGGGCTCTATGCTTGTGCGCCAGAGATGTACAGGGATACACGTGGGGACCAGGGGTGTCATGACTACGTAGCACCAGAGCAGAAAAATGCAGGTGTTGGGGCATTTGAGGAGGTGCAGATGCTGACTGCAGTCTGCCTCAGCCCAAAGTTAAGGGCTAAGGAAAAACGTCGAATTAAAGGGACACATGCAGGAAAGGAAACAGGAAGTATTTCCCAGGACACTTGGCATTGCCCAGCTGAAATCGTCAGGCTTTGGAAGCCTATTAATAAATGATCACAAGGAAAGACCCGAGATGTGAAAGGCTGGAAGAAGAGGATGCATTTAGTTTCAATTCCTCAGGAAATGTTAGGGGAAAAAAAAAAAAAGGAATATGCTTCCAACACTGCCCCAGTGTAAGAGGCCCTCCACAAAACACCAATGTCTCTAATGGTGTTTTGTATTTGAGGTTAAGAGGGTGCTATTCTAGAAAATACCGGTGTGTAATGAGCAGAGAAAGAGATGCGAAATAAGTGACAAAAGCTATAGAAAAAGAAATTGCAATGCCTACAGGAATCTAAATGGGTTTGACATTTCGTATCAGTACAACTGGAAAAATAATGCTCAATTCCCCAACAATTACCTTTAAAAAAAAAAGCTGCATGCTATTTTTTTAACTGCTCCCCCCTCAAAAAAGCTCAAATCTAGAAGCTAAAAGTACATTCTATAGGCACTCACTCCCACATGCTAACCTCATATGGTTTAGTTTCCACACATTAGTTTTCTTGTGGTTCAAAAGCATTTTTAAACCTGAAGAGCAAAAGAAGGTTGAAGACAGAAAGACAGGTTATCAATCTGGATGTGGATATGATAGATTTAAATTCTGTCTCTACATATGTAGCAGGAAGGGTGAAAAAAATAGACTCCAAGGATATTTTATTCTTAAATTTCTGCTTCAAATTAACATCTCCTCCAAAATCTAGTGGTTTCCCACTGAACTACAATGTTACAGTGCTTTTTGTTGCCCTAAAATGGAATGCTCAGATGAATGCAAATGAGAGCAGGTTGTAGCACCGACCCTATGTCACCCCAGAGCCAAGGTGCTCTTTCTTTTATCTTCTAGTAACTCACTCACTGCCTTGTGTTTGACCTCAACTACCAAGTGTTCTGACTCCGACATCCTTAAATCTCATTGGCCATTTTCAAACTGTCTATAAAATTGTCAGTTCTTCACCCACTAACTCAGCACACGCTGACTGTGTGTTACTTCCGCGGCAGGAACCATTTTATGCCTGGGGATGCAGCAATGACATAGCCCAGGTCTCTGCCTGTGAGCAGCTGGGAGTCCAGACTCGGAGCCCTTCAAGAAGTCAGGCACCTAAAATACGGAATAACAAGGTCTGTGGCAAGAGATGCACAAATTATACAAAAGGGATAATGGAGAAGGATGAGGAGCTATGGAAGGCTTCCTCCAAGAAGTGATGCCTGAGTTCCACCAAAGCCCAGCCTTTGCTGGAACTTGTGATTTTCCATCACAAGCTCTGTGAGTGACAAGTATCACAGTCACTCACCATTTCACCAGTGTGTTCTCAGTAGCTAGAAGAGTGGCTGTCACTCAACAAATGATACTCAGGATGTAAGCCTGTCTTTGAAAAGGTGACAAGGAAAAGGATCTGCTTAAACATTTCCCCCTTCCATTTTCATAGAAGAAAACCTACTGGTAATGGAGGTGTGCTAAATAATCAAATGAACAGGAAAAAGGAATATTTAGGGAAGGAGCCAGTTCAATTCCATAACTGTCCAGAATGACAGTTCAGTTCAATAAACTTAGAGTGCCACACTTGGCACCAGGTACTGGGGCCACAGGAATGGCTTAGACACAGGCCCCGTCCTCAGAGTGCTCATTGTCTTCTGGGGGTGACAATACAAAATGACAGAGGAGTGGTGACTCTGTGTATTTAGGTCGTTTGGGTGTGAAGGCATCTTTTCCTCTCAGCAGGTAGAAAGATGACTTAGCGGGGCAGATGTTGCCTTGGCAAGATGTCCTCTGAGACCCTTCCAACAGCATGACGGCCTGGACACATTCAGAGTGACTCTGGTATTAAAAGAAATGCCAAGTCATCAAGAACTTCAGCTTATGTGGATATAAGTACTAGTATTTTAAGTTTTGGGAGAAATTGGCCGAAAAGTTATACAATCGGATTTCAAAGTACGCAAATATCACAAAGACGCTTTGCTTTGGTTTGAAGTTTAAACATAACTAGTGCTCAAGAAACCCTTGAAAGCAGTGGAGGACCCAGGGTGGAGATGAGGGTGTTTCTAGAAATAAAGAGGAAGGGAAGGAAGAGAAGGTTTGCACATGTTCACTGGAACTCAGACTTGAAATATAGATGACTGATTCTAAAGTTATTTGTCTTTGTATGTCATCCACCATCATAAAAGAAAGTCTAGAAAGATTCTAGCCAGAACCTAGACAGGAGATAAGCTAGATTGGATGGCCAACTTTTAGGTGCATTGGCTATGAGCCAAATTCAAGGTAGCGTTGTGTTTTACTCAGTCACCACAGCATTTACCAAATAAAAAGGAAGACGGAATGCCTTTAGCCAGGACAAGACGTCTCTGGTTTGTCACAGCTCTCACCATTCCTCCTTGTCTTCCACTCGCCCACGCTACCCACCGATGCTCCCTGCCTGACCCCTGGAAAGATATTTGGGTCTATGACCCCTGACCTAGTGGCTTTTTGTTCCCATTCAATAGCTAGATGAGCAAGTGTTTCAAACTGGCACTACAGAATCCCTAACTTTAGGGGAAATTTTAAGAATGTCAGCAGTTTGGCAAGTGCTGGCAAGGGGGCTGAAATTATGATGGGGGCCTTGACGAGTCCAGGCTGGAATCGTGCCCTCACTGGGCACTGCTCCAAACCATGGGCCCCGCATTTGCCACTACTTCCCTTAATGTTGCCAGGGCACTAAAAATAGAGGTGGACCAGGGGCCCCACTCCCTCCAAAACCTGCTCTGTCATCACTTCAGGGAAGGGAAAGCTTTTCTTTTTCTAACTCATTTTCCATCCCCAGCAACTGGAGAAGCAGAACAGTACAAAAGCAGGAGATAAACGGCACTGGAATTGCTAGGGTGTGGGCCAGAGACCAGTCAGGAGCAGGGAGCTTAATGGACAAAGATGAAGAGGAAATGAGGAAAAGAAAAGCAAGCAAGAGGGAGCCGAAAGAGATCAGGAGAGAGGCGTGGTGATTCTGAGTGGGGAAAGCCTTCTCTGCCCCTCCCTGCTCAGAGACTCAGCGCATCAGTCAGCACTGGAAGGCTCCAGGAGTAACTGTCTGGCCCAGCCTTCTTACTACACTGAGGAAGGAAAGGAGGTTCGGAGAGAAGTGACTTGCTCAGTGTCACACAATGAGTGAGTGCCGTGCTGAGCTGAATCTTGAACTAAGGCCTTCTGCAACTTCCCAAGCTCTTTCCACTCACAACCATGCAAGGGCAGGGTGGAGCTACTAGGTGGAATATTTCCTCCTAGCGGTCTCTTCCAAAGTCAATGTTTCCTAGGTTTGGAGTATTGGAAGCAGCATTCGTTTAAGCGTAAGTACCTACTATAGATCAGGCATTGTACTTGACTCTGGAGATGCAAAGAGCAAGAACACACAGTCTGTTCTAGTGCTGGGCACAGAGGAGGTGTTTAAGAGCTCTTTACCCACTGTCTTTGGAGGGCTACCTGAAAATTCAGAATTTGAGGCACAATTGTGAACCATATGTGTAATTTTTATTTTCTGGTAGCCTTATTTTAAAAGTAAAAAAAAAAACATAAAACAGCTGAAAATATTTTAATAATGTGTTATATTTAACTTTGCTGAATGCCAGGTTAGTCTATCTGGAGCTTCACAGTCTGTGAGCCCACAGCTTGGCCACGTTAAGCTGGGAAGTGAGGTGGAGGGGACGGAGTAAGGCAGGTTCCGGAACACAGTCGACCTTAGGCTTTTAAGGATTTCATGATTTTGCCTATTCACGACATGTTGGAAGCCACTCAGTCAGGGAACAAGTGCACATCTACAGCTGCAATGGCTTTGTCGTTGTCAATTTTAGAAGTTCCATGCCAATTAAGAATGGGATAACAAAATCAGCGGTGGCCCCACTCTTTGTGTTAACCAGTTTACTATACACTCAAGACAGAAACAAGAAAATCCAGTTCAAGCAACTGCATCAGTGTAAAAATTGCTCATCAGAGGAAAAGCAAAACTTCACTGTGGGTTGAGAAGGCCTGAGGAACACACATCTGTCAACAGACATGACAGTGGCCTTCTTGAATCTGAGGGTTCCCTGACGTCCCCAGATGGAGCCCAGGGGAATGTTAAGGGTCCACTCTAACACTAGCATTCTGGCCTCTCTGGGGCCTCAGCCTTTCCAGGGTGAACAGTGCCCCAGACTCAGGTTTTTTTTCCCCCCTCAAAAATTTCTACTTCCACCTTATTTGCTGTCTGGGTCCAGCACCTCAGATTTTACTCTCAGGCTGGATAATGTCAAAAGTTAGCATCACAAAGTGGTCAGCATTGCTCGCTACCCTGCCTGCATGGTATCATCTTTTCAAAACCAGGGCTTGAAGATCCTAGACTATGAGGATTAAATTCTAAGCAGGCTCAGATTTCATTTTGTTCCCAGAATCACATCCTGTTAGAGCAGGAAGGGACCTTAGAGATGATCTAGTTCCATTTCTACTCTCTTATATTGCAGATGAAGAAAATGAAACTCAGAGAGGGGAAGTGACTTGCCTAAGAACTCACTGGAAGGTACAAAGACCAAGGGCTTCCAATGTCACACTGGGCGCTCTTAACAGCATTTCCAGCTGCCTCCTGACTTTGAGAAGGTCTACGTGTTTCTAGGTATTGTGGACAGACAGCAAACAGCAGGCCTTCATTCAGTGGATATTTTGACCTCAACCTCATACCCATCAAATCAAGATTTGAAAGGTCTGTTTTCTAGTCCTAAGATACTTTTACTTTTTGGAATCTCTATGGGTGTAAAACTTACCAACATGTTCTTTCTTGCTCTCTTTGTTTTGACTTGCAAGCAATAGGCATTTATTCTCATTTTCTAGCCCTCCATTGGCGCCCCATTTCAATGAGATTATATCCACCATTCCTGCCCCTACCTGCCATTGGCACCTCCAAGTCTGGAAATAGGGTTTGACAGTGACGAGTGTGCCCTCTGCTGACTGGATGTCTGCTCTGCAGTCACGTCCACCTAATTCGCACATTTGGAGCCTCAGCTACCTGAGAGATACATTAAACAGAAACAAGTCATGAATGAGAGTTTCCTTATTTCTTATAAAGAATCTATACTGTTTTTTGTAAATCCATGTCTTTGATACTCCTGATAAGTTCTCATAATGAGAAAACTATGATTAAAGAAGTTTCCAAGTTTTGATTTTCTACAGATTTTGCCAGGAAAGTACATTTATGGGATTTACCATCCTTCCACCCTATACAAAAAGTTAAAATGTATAAATAGCGCTTTCAAAGTGTGGACTCTAACTCGGTACAATAACGAGCTTTTAAAATAGAACTTAAAAGGAGCCTTTTTCCTAGGAGCATGAAAAGTAATTAGAAATACATTTTGAGCCCTTCCTAGATCCCCAGCTCTCCCGGGGTGTGCTTTAGGATGTGTCACTTTTCTCACACGCCTCCTCCTGCTCTCCCCCCACCAGAGTTGCCTTGGGAGCCGGGAGCCTCTCATTCTCAAGCCTTTTCAGTTGGAGGCCTCCCAGAGCTCTCCCAGCATCGCTTTCTCCTGGGGCCTCTCCTTTCTCACTCTTCCTTCCTTCCTTTCTTTTTTCTTCCTTTCTTCCTTCTTTCCTTCTTTCCTCTCTTTCAGAAATTTCTTTCTTCCTTTCTTCTTTCTTTGTCTTTCCTTCCTTTGTTCCTTTGTTCCTTCCTCCCTTCCCTTCCCTTCCCGAGATCAAGGCAACCCCTCATGGATGGACACTAGAGTGTATTTGCTACCTGCAGTGAAGTGTAGGTACCACCGAGGAACAAACACCAACCCATTCAGAAGTCTCCAAGAGTTCACTGTTAGGACGAAGGCATAGATCCAGTTGGGGGTGGGGGTCTGAATCTGCACATTCTCTTAAGCCACCTGGGGGGCTGGCACATCCAGAGTTCTGCTTTGGGTTTTGACTTAACTATAGTTTGATTCTCTGTGCCAAGGCAAGAGAGGAGAGGACGGGAAAGCTGCTCCAGAGAGCTTTAGAAGGAGAGGGAGGGGTCAGGGATGCCTATGGATAAACTTTAGGTTTGGGCAGGAGAAGAAACAAAAGGAAACCATCCGACCAAGAAGGTGAAACAGATCTGAGAGGCTCCAGGAGAACGGAGGAATGTCAGAGTAGCTCTTGAAGGCTGAACAAGACCCAACTTTTCATTCAATTCGAAAGGTCTTGTGCAAAGACAGGAAAATGAGGGCCTTCTCCCGTCACTACCCCAGTGACACATGTCAGCCACCTTTAGCTGCCAGCTAAGTAGCCTGTGGTCATGCTTCTGAATCTAAGTGAGGGGGAGATCCCAAAACCTGGTTAGAAAGGACAACTGTTAGAATTCACATGGACAGGAATTCAAGGTCTGGGCTCAGTCTGTGTGTGGGGGTGGGGTGGGGGGTGAACCACGGTACATTAGGAGATGGTGGACCAACTCTGGAATACAGTGGCTACTACAGGTTCTCTTCTCATTTCATCAGAAGCTGGAAAAGACCGTCAAGGAAACGTTTAGCATCATCGTTACTGTTGAGAAAAGCTCAGCCCTGGGCTGAAGTAAAGAAAGAAAAGAGCACATTTGGAGTGGGGTGGGGGGACTTGGGGTTTGAGGGCTGGAGGTGATTGTGAGGATAAGCTGAGAATTGGTGGCTGCTGCTCAGTCTCGGGAGGGGGTGGAATCTTACCTCAGCCACTGCCCAGAGGTGCTTTGGGGACTGTTAGAGAAGCGGCACCCCCATCCCCACTCTCTCCCCGGGAGGCGCCACGCCTAAACTTTTTACTTTTGTTCTTTTCATTAGGGGTTTCCTGGATTTGACGACAAGTGGCGACCTGGGAGTGCAGGTGGGGCGTGGATTTGCGGGCCCTGGGAGAATGTGTGAGAGCAAACATCCCAAGCGACTGTGAGATGGAAGTGCGTCTTCTCAATTTGGGGAGATCGGCTGGAATTGTGCCAGGAGAAGTTGTGCCAACCAGATCCGTTTTTAACAGGCTTCTGGGGGTGTCACTGAGAACTCCAGGTCCACTTTCCTCACGAGAAACAGTGTGAAGTGTGCCAGGCGCTGTACCAAGCTCTCAGGTCTCCGGTTTCTGCGTTTGGGTTGGGCTTGGGTCAGGTTTTTCGGTGGCAGGCTTCCCCCTCCGCAGATCTGCTCCCCTCACTTCCCGCCGCATCCTCCCGGCCTGGCTGGGGCCGCCTGCGTGGTCCTAGACACCAACTCCAGCACCCTCTCCCCCGCCCTGTCTACCTGCAGCTCTGGGTCCCCGGAACCCCGGGCTGGTCCGCATAATGAGTGCGTTGTGCAGCTCTCTGTTGATTTAACGCAAGTGCACCGTGAATGCGGAAAAATAAATAGAAGGACCGAACATATGACTTTCAGTCGTGAAAAGTCTTTTCGAATAAATAAGAAGAGGCTGAGTTTTCACTGTTGAATGTAAATTCCTTTGAAGTGGAACTAATCATTTCAAGGATAGTTCACGTTGTCCTAACAACGCGGGTGAATGGCAAGGACCCTTCTTTTTGTTAAAGATATGTTTTCTTTCTTTCAGTCAAAACTGATGATGATACCCCTTTCACGCTCTGTCCTCCAGGATCGTAAATCTCCACTCCCAGCTACCCAAATCGCACTTTCAGATGCCAAGCCCCGGCGGGTGACCGCTTCTCAGGCGGGGCGGGCGCGCACAGAGCTTCCCGCCCCCCATCCGGACCCACCCCCCCGCCCCGGGGGTTCCCCGCGCCCGCCAGGTCCTACCTCCAGGCCTTCGGGGGCGCTGCTGTGGGGGGAGCAGGCCGCCGGGACCGGGGGTGCAGCCACGTGCTGGGGGTGCGCCCAGGAGGGGGAGAGTCCTGGGACGCACAGGCTGCATCTTCAAACTAAGCTGGATACCGCGACTCCCTTACCTTCCAAGGCCCCTGTCAATCTTGCCCCGGGCCCAGGAATGTGAAAAATGTTCACAAAGCCTGCACGACCCCTTCCTCGATTATCAGCTGCTGGTGCCCACTTATTGGGGAGAAAAGGTCATCCCGAAACAATCCTGATCGGCCAAGCCTCTCAAATCTAACTTTTCTCTCCCAATCGGCGCCTCCCTCCATAATCCCGAAGACCCCTGCGGCCCAGGCCCCTTGTCTTTCCAGCCCCGCGGCGCTGTGGGCGACCCGGTCCTCCACACCCCGGCCTTCCTGGCTGGCGTTTATGCCGAAGCGGGTGGGAGGGGGCAGACTGGGATTCGAGGCCCCAGAAAGTGTGCTTGTGACTTTGGGCTGGGGAAAGTTGCTCCCAGTTCATCGGCTCCGAGGCCCACCGATGGGGGAGGGAGCTCCAGATGTCCAGACAGTCCCTCTCGAGTCCCAGAAATGCTGAGCCTGGGGCAGGGGCAGCTAACTGGGGTTCCCCGTCGCGGGGCAAAGTGGGCTAGCTCCCCATGCTTCTGCGTCCCAGAAAAATACCAGGGAAGGGCTCTTCCAAGGCAAGAGGAGAGGTGCTTCGGTCCAAACAACGAATGGGGCCGGCCGAGAGCCCCAGAGAGGGTGGGCCTGCGTCGGGCGGACCCCGAGAGAAGCGTGGGGAACAGAGCCTCCCCGGAAGGAGCAGGCCGGGCACTTAGGGTGGTCCGGCCCAGGCGGGTCCCACTAGCTTGTCGGGCACTCGGGCCGGTGTTGGAGCGCTACCCAGTCGGAAATGCCGAAGGGGAAAGCTAAGGGCTGATTCCTTCGCCTTGTTTCGGCCGGCTCCTGCCCCACGGGCAGAGAACGTGGCCGCGATCGGACCCCAGCGTTGACCATTTGCATGCGCCTGGGTTTTAAACTCTTCGCCCCTCCAAGGGGAACCGGCCCACGGGCTATGGGCGGTCCAGTCCCGACGCAGAGCGGGCTCCGCTGCCGAAGTGGGCAGAGGGGGCCTAGAGGGCTACCCCTCGTCCCTCCAGCCGGACTCGCCGGTCTGGGCAGCGAACGCCCGCGGGGCAGAGTCAGCACCTCCCCCAGCCCGCTGGGGCCTGTGAGCGCTCTGGGACCCACATCAGCGTCTCCCGGACCCGGGAGGAAGCAACTCGGGGAAAGTTCATTAGCCGGGCAACTCCTAGCAACTTGGAGTCAGCCAAGCTCAGCTCAGGTTCTGATAATTCAAACGCGCTCTTCTTTCTTTAAAACAAAACGAAACAAAAAATTCCAAACTCGAGCCGCCGACTGTGCGCAGCTAACTAGGAAACATGGGCCCGGCTCTGCGGCCGCTTCTGCCCTGTCCCCAACGCCCTCCAGACTAAGTTACCCAGGAGAATATTTGGAGGGCTCTGGGGGCAAACTGGGGAAGGCTTTTCAAGAACTTGCCTTCTTTCCAAGGAGCTGCGTTTGGCGGATGGCCCAGAGTAGCCAGGACATTGTTGGCAAGTTGCTGCCAAGGATCCTTCCGGCCTCAGTGTGTCCACCTGTTAAGGGGGAGCAATAGGACCTTCTGCAGGAAGAGAGGGAGCTAATTGTGGTTCAGCAGGTGTTCAGAAAATTCTTATTCTCTTTCTGCACCCCGCAAGCCCCAGCCCCTTAACTTGCTAATTTGGTGAGAAAGGTTGAAAAAGAAAACTCGCATGAGTACGGAAAGCGGCTATTGTCCAGATTCTTGGCTGCGGAGTGGGCCCGGGCCCCCGCACCCTAGAACCCCGGGCCGCAGCGCGGTGGCGCGTACCAGCTACAGCAGCTCTCTCCCGGCTGCGGCCCCGGGGGCCGGGGCTGAGCGGAGAGTCGCCTGGTTCCCCTCCTTCTCTCTCAGCCTCCTGGCCTCTGGCCTTTGGGCCGGGAAAATGGTTTAAGAGGCCGGCGTCGAGACTTCGGGAAGCGGGGGTGGGGTGGGGTGGTACAGAACCTAGCGGCAACACCCTCTGCAACCTCGGCAACTCCGAGGATGCTAGCGGCCCAGGACTGCCACTGAACTGCGCGCACCGGGCTGCCAGGCCGGGTCGGGGAGCGGCCGCCCGCCCTTCGTTTGGCTCGCGGAGAGCGGGCGGGCAGGCAGGAGGAGCGATCTCGGAGGCTCCTTCCCGCCACCGCATCGACTGCGGAGGTAACATCTGTGCCGACCCCCCTCTTCAATTCCCTCCACCCGCCACTTATATAGATTATATATATATAAGTTTTTTTTTTTAGAAAGAAAGAAAACGAAAAACCAACCTTCCTTTCCCTGCACAATAGACGCACCAGGGGGCCTTTCACTTGGCCAATCTCAGGAGTTTCATATGAACTTCATTAAATCAATTACTCGGTGAACACATCACCATTTATTTGCAATTAGTATCAAAATGTCTTACTTTTTCTTAATAGGTCGGAGCAGATGTAGCTACAGAAGGGACAACGCGTTTTCGTGAAATCTATCTCTTGCAACACATTAAATCTTCTGGTCAGAAGAGAAGGAGAAATTCAAAGGCAGTTTAGAGGAGGAGACAGAAACCAGGCTGGAGACAAATGCGATATGTGCAGGTGTTGGAGCAGCTTGCGTTATAATTGTATCTAGAGAAAAGGTTGCCTTTATTATCTGTAATGATCGAACAAAAGTCACCGTAATTAAACGTCTGATTTTCTCCAATGACTGAGAGGTGCGTGTCTGAAAGGCGCCGGGTACAGCGAGGGACTTCACAAATGGTTAACAAGACGCCCCGTTCTTTGAATAGTGGCTTTGTCTTACGGGGGGGGGGGGGTGGAGGGGGAAAGAGAAGAGACAGAAAGAGAGAGAGAACAGTTATCTAATTTTCATTGCCCCAAACCAGAGATTTATTGATTGCGACAACAGTTTTATTGTACTCGGGGAGGGGGTTGCTGCAGGTTTATAGAAACTGATTTACTTTCGTTTGGAAGTAAAATCATATGCAACAGTCTCCCGTTGGAAGGTTGGACCTCAGCTCCTGTTAATACCATTAGTGACACAGGATCGAATTTCAAATGAAGCCTGGTGACAATTACAGACGGAAACAGATGCCCTTGGAAATTTAGGTCAAGTGTTCAAGATTCTGGTTTCATGGTCAAGGTTGTCTTGGGGGTAACCTTGAGGAGACGCTCATAAATCTGTCCTCCTCTCCCAACTGGGGATGCGCCTTCCAGGGGGGGTAATACGGAGAAGTGGGGGGAGGCAGAAAATTTATTTAGGGGGTCCTCAGGTCACCAAAAACAGAAGAGATGCCGAAGTTGTAAAACTGGCCAAGTGTGCTGGGCTGGCAGCGTGTGTGTGGTGGTGGTGGGGGCACCAGCCCAGGGCTCCGGGTGGAGGAACAACTGCTCGGCGGGAGCTACAAAGACCTGGACACTCCCGCGTCCACTTACCAGTCCCCAGCAGGCAGACCTGGAGCCTGTCCCTTAGCCTCAAAGCTTTTTTTTTTTTTAAACCCATCCGCAAAATGGGAATTTTGGCCCTGGCCTGGTCTTTCTGGAAGGGTGGTGACCAGGATTAAATGTGATAACGAATTTGAAAGCGTCTAGGCTTTCAAATGGAAGGTATTATCCTGAAAGTGCAGCCCCCTTCCTCTGCATTTTAATCACTTGCCCCTCAGCTATATGAAAAAGGCGTCGTGTCTTTTCCCTTCTGCCCACGGAAACCTTCCCGGAGAGCTGCCGTTTCTGGCTCTGGTAGCACCAGGTTTTCACGGTATAAAAACACGTTATCTTTTGCCCGGCTCTCCATCCCTACTGGCATCTTTCAGCGTGGCAATCTTCGGGCTTTACGTCCCTCTGGTGGGTGTTTTCCACTTGACAACTCTTTTAAAGACATAGAACCATATTTTATTTACTGCCTACTATAAATTATTTACTAGCAGGCTGAGGTAATTCCATTAAAGCCTCACGGTTTGTTTATACTAAATAGTTATCTGGGGACTCCTTGCTCGACTTAGAGCTGCGAGGCTCCGGGGAGGTGGGGACGGTCCGCGCGGCCAGAGAGGCCCAAGGAAAGGAATGGGGTCCAGTGGAAACGGAAAGGGTCTTATTTCTTTTGATGATTCATTAAAAATTAAGTACAATCTAATAATCATCGTTTTTGTTTGGTGTGAGGTGTCATTACCGCCCCCCGCTAAGCCTCAACATGTCCTGATGTGGACTGGCTCCCACTCGATAGCAAGATGACTTCTTCCTGGGAACTAACTCGACGGTAGCATCAATCAGATTTGGGGTAGGATGGAGGATTTAGCTGGAGATGCAGGGGGCCATTCCTGGGATGAAAGGAGAGGGAGGGGAGGGGGAAATCTGGAGCTCCTCGCGGAGGTCGCGATTGCCGCGGAAAGAAAGCAAGCCCAGCGAACTTTGCCTCTGGTCCCCTCCCCCAACACGTGTATCCGGGCAGAAAAGGGAATAGAAAAAACCAGCCTGAGGGAAGGCACCAGGCTTTACAGATTGGCTGCGCGCCCGCGCGCCAGCGTCTCTCTCTCGCCAAGGTTTTAGCACTGGCCCGCTGAGTTACTTCTTTCTACTTTTCTGACTCTGTGTGTGTTATGTGTATATAAACAATTTATTTCTATCTCTCAACTTAGGGACCTCTCTG
Source organism: Camelus ferus (assembly GCF_009834535.1). Classification (NCBI taxonomy): domain Eukaryota; kingdom Metazoa; phylum Chordata; class Mammalia; order Artiodactyla; family Camelidae; genus Camelus; species Camelus ferus. The sequence continues at coordinate 85,086,774 of NC_045732.1, read as the reverse complement.
AAAATACTCAACACCCCAGGAGATATATTGGTCTTTGGGGGAGGGGGAGGGGATTCGAGGAACCAATCATAAACGCATTTTTGGGGGGTCTGATCTCGCTGCCTTGAGTTATGTTGGCCTTGGAAGGAGGGGGGATTTATCTATTTCTGTTGAAGGCTTTTTAAAAAGGGGCTCCAGAGGAATGTAGTAATGGTGTGTTAGTTTCCCACCTGGTTTTGCAGACAGGGATTTCAGAATGGTTGGGTTATTGCCATAACTCAGGAAGAGATAAACAAGACACCTGGACAAAAAGCCAGTTGTCTGAAGCAACTTGGAAGTGATCTACAACATTCAGGACACGGCTTTCATTCTCAGTAGTTAGGGTCACCAATAATGTAAAATTCAATGACATATTTTTAATATTGTTGGATTATATTTCTTGGTAATTTGGTTACCTTTATTAGCTTAAATTCTGTTTCATCAAAAAGGAGAAAATTATAATATGCAAACGTGCAGAAGGCATTTTATGATGATGGAGATGCAGCTTAACTCTGTGAATACTAAGTTGAATGTATGTTGTGTAACCACATAATTCAATCGTCACGTGTATACACTTTTAAAAATTGAGGTGCAATTTACAGAACATAAAATTAAGCATTTTAACCTGAACAATTCAGTGGTATTTAGTGAATTCACAATGTTGTGCAGTCACCGCTGCTACTTATGAAACGTTCATCAAGGACAGTGTGATGTTTGCACAATAATGTGAATGTACTAAATACCTCTGAATGGTACACTTTAAAATGGTTCAGACAGTAAATTATTTTTTAATTAGCTTATTCTCATTACTAAATTCAATCCTAGTCCAGTTATACTGAAACACCTACTTTAAAAAACCAAACCAAACCAACCAGCTAAACAAAAAAAAGTTTATCAACCCAAAATAAAACCCTGTACCCAGTAGATCATTTTCCCCATTCTTCCCAACTCCCAGCCCCTGGCAAATCTTTTTATTGGTGCTTTTATTCCTTAAAACAAGTATTTTCCTCAGCAGCAAAATTTCTGTATGCTACTATTTCCTTAAAATCTATTTCATCACATTCTATTCCATACGTCTAACTACAGATACAAAGGGAGAGGGGATAAACGACATAATCTGCTTATTTGTATTTGTTCTAGAAGCCAATAGACGGTTTCCAGATTGGTATTTGTAACATGGGTCTTTTTAATGAGCGGGTGGATCCCTGGGCAACACATACAAATACTTTGTTAGTCATTGTGGGAGGGACATGAGTTTGAGGCAACAGTTAATCTTGCTGTCATCAATAGAAAGTGGATTAGAATGGTATTTTCTCTTTTGAAATGTAATTCATAAAGTTTAACAAAGCAATAGTTATCGTCAACCTTTGGGGAAAAAAGAGTGCTAAGATGAGTTTTTTTTTTTTTTTTTGCAAACCGTTTGTTTCTGGGCATCAAAACTGTGCCCTGAATTCACAATTATGGAAAAACTTTGTGAATAGCTTAGAATCGTCAGAGTCCCACCTCCTTGCTCTTGTGTGTGCTGACGCATTCATTTATTTCACACAGTTCGCCACAAAGACGAAAGGAAATATGACCGTAGCTAAAGAATTTTAATCAAAATTGAAGCTACCATTCATGTAAAGAGGACCACAGTGTCCAAGGCAGTTGGAGAAGCTATTTCTGTAAGATGGCAGCAAGAGGACAGGACTGGCCCGGAGTTGTGAGCTCAGACAGATTTTTGAACCCTCTCCACCACCCTGGATTAATGGGAATTAAAGGAGCAAAGAATGTGTTGGTGGACAAAATCATGGGTGGTCAGTGCTGTAGTTCAACAATGTGCTTTATTCTCTTTGGAGAATGATAACTTTCAGAGGCGTAGCTGATTTTGACCTGCACAGCTAAACCATGAAAGGCATATTTTACGTTTAATGTTCAGGTGAGCCCGTCATGAGGGGAAAACAAAAAGCGGCACTTAAAACTATTCCATTCCTACTAAAACATTCTTTCAATGAAACATATGTCCTTTTTTTGCCTTAAACATTCTTCCTGCAGCAGGTCCTTATCACTCTCGAGTTTGTGGATTGCATAGTTCTTTGTTGTGGAAAGCTGTCCTGGATATTCTAGGACATTTGAGCAGCATCCTTGGCCTTTACCCACTAGAAGCCAGTAGCAGCCCCCTGTCCCTTCCAAGTAGTGACCATGGAAAATGTCTCCAGAAATCCCAAATTGTCCCTGGTTGAGAACCACTCTTCTACAGTTATGTTTGATTTTGAGACAAATTATTTTCTTTTTTGGTTGAACGTTGTAAAACATACAATCCTGTAGTCAGCAAGGACCTTAGAGATTCACTATTCATCAAATAGAGATGCTGTTAAGACCATGGACTTGGGTTTGACCTTAGGGAAATCATTTAACCTCCCTGAGCCTCAGTTTCATCCTCTGTAAAATGACCCGAAAAAGATAAGACAGTGCACACCCAGAGCCTGGCACACAGTAGGCAAGTGAGCTATGTCTGGTCACAGCATGCCTACTGTGTGCCGAGCAATGTGTGAAGCTCTTCCCTTCATGGCAGGATTCCTGTTCCACAGCTGTGACGGATAGGGGTGGTGAGGGCTCAGCCTTCCTTATTAAAACAATTGCCTGCAAACTGTGACCATTCCCCTGAGAAGCACCACGAGGCTGTAGCCGCACCCTCAGTTCTCAGTTCTTCCTTGCTCTCCTGAGGCTCCCTCCCTTGGATACCCCACCGCACTTTCATGCTCCCCGTTTCTGGTCTCCCTGACTTGGGCCCAATTAGGTACAAAAACCCCTTTCTGCGTTTGCCCTTAGTGCAGCTGGGACAGCTGCTATTTTCCAAGAGAACTTTACTAATCACTAAGGGGGAATTAAAAGGAAACAATTGTAGAATAAACAAGCAGCATAAAAACAGATTTCTACAACAGAGGTTTCTGATCCTTTAATACTGGTAAAGTTTGCAAAGAGCCTTAGAAGGCCCCAATTCCCCTTCTAATTACATTCTGATGTACAGTCCCTAAGAAGACCAGTACTTTCGTTCATTCATTCATTCATTTAACAAATTGTGGTGAAGGCCATGAAGGCAATACAACCAGGTGTTGTAATAGAATTGACCGAGTTGGAGTGGAAAAGTCAGGGCCGCTTTTCTGGTAAGATGATATTTGTGCTGAAGTCTTAAGGAAGAGAGGGCCTCTGCCTAGTGAAGACCTGGGGTAACATTCCACGCACAGAGAACAGCAAGTGCAAGTGCCCTGAGGCGGGACTGAGCCAGGCACCATAATCATAGTGCTGGTCACCAGGAACTATTCGAAGAACTCTTCATATGCAAATCCAATTCTCTCAATTAAATGAGTTAGTAGTATCTGTGAGCTAGGAACTATTATTATTTGCACTTTACAGATAGAAGAAACTGAGGTACAGAAACCTTAAGTAAGTTGTGCAAGGTCACAGAGTTATCTGTAAGTGGCTGAGCCAGAATTTCAGTCCAGGCAGTCTGACTCCAGAGCCCAGGCTCTTAGCCACTCCACTCGCCTGGGGCATGGAGAGAGCAAGGGGGTTTGTGGGATGAGAAGAGGCTAAGGAGGCACATGGGGGCTAATCCATGTGAGGATTTTGTAGATCTTGGGAAGGAATTTGTCTTTATCTTAAGACTGGAGGGGAACCCTTGAAATATTTTGAGCAGAGGAGTGACGTGATCTGGTTTACATTTTCACAAGATCACTCTGGCTTCTTGTTGAGAATAGGCTGTAGGAGTAATGGTTGGCGTCAGCCTGACCAGCTAGAGGCTACTGCAGTTCTTCAGGTGGGAGATGAGGAGGACCTTGACTAGGATGGTGGTGATGGAGAGAAATGAGGGATTTAGTAAATATGTTGGAGGTAGCGTTGATGGGACCTCCTGGTGAGCCAGACTGAGGAAGGTTAAGTGGAAAGAGAGGAACAAATAAGAGATGATTGATAAGGTTTGTGTTTGAGCTACTGAATGGGTGGTAGTACTTAGCTTTTTTCTTGCTTTTACCCATGTGGATTCTGGGTGCCATCTTGCCTTCTTGACCTCTAGGAACTATTCAGCCACTATCTATCTCTTATTCTTTTCCAGGACAAATGTCAGTGCTTTATTTCCAGAATGCTCAGAATGCTCCAGGTTCTCCCCATTCAGTCCTGGGGTTCAATTTGAACTAGTTCAGAGCCAGTTTTCATGGCAAACATCTGTGGTTAACACCCTTGAGGGTTCTCAGTTCACCCCTAAAACATTCTGGAATGAATCCTTCAGTTAACTCCATTTCCCATGTATAGGCAGTATGGCATAAAGAAAAGATAGTATAGCATGGAAGATGAGGTCGCTGGCTCTGGAATCAGATACATATTCAAATTTCTGCACCACCACTGATTATCTGTATGACCTTAGGCAAGTTACCTAACCTCTCAAACCTTCAGTGTCCTCATCTGTAAAATGGGTATAATATTTTCCATTATTAAATGAAAGAATGTATGTAATGTGCTAATTGTAGGTACCTGGCACATCACATATGCTAAAGTTGATCTTTATTACTGCTTTATTTATATTTCTTATTTATTTATATTTATTATTACTATTATTTTTCACCTACTAGTTTTAGTTCTGTCCTGGAAGCAATGTAAGAAATATGATTCCTCTTCATTAAGGCAAAATTTAGCATATGTGATGAATGTCCACCTTTCTGAATCTACCCTTCTGAAAAATGTCTAATTCTTTGATTTGCTCAAAGAGTGAAACATTTCCAGATTCTTCTACATCCTTAGCTTATTCATAGGAATATTGTGATGAATGAATGAGGTAATGTTAGTGAAAAGATTTTGTAAACTGTGGAAGAGCGAAATAAATATTTTAATTCCTTAAAACATATATATATAAAATGTATGCTAAGTTATCCTAATTTGCATATGAAAAATCTGGGCATCAAAATTCAACTAAGACAAATTGTGGATTTCTAAATTTTAATCTTATGTTATTGAACCAAGAAACCTAGAAATACATTGTGAGCAAAAACAGCCACATTGTAGGAAGTTAGTTCAAATGTATGGTTATTCCCAGAATATATATGCTGTAGTTTGAAATGCTTATTGCCTAGCCTACAATTTGACCTTGACATGCAGAGTACAAATGTTATACTTAATTCTAGACTTACAAATTTAACTCTCCTCTATCACATAGGTAAAACAAAAAGAACATGGAATGGTTTTGTGCCAGGTTCTGTTGCTAAATCCTAAATTTATCTTTTAAAACTCAAAGTAAATATACACCACCAATTTAAAGACTAATATATATGTTACAGCTATTAGTCAAAATTATTCATAGATTTATAACCAAAAAATCCATGTTTTGATTAAAAAATATATCCATGCTTTGCATGAATGTCAAAAAAGAACTGTTTTAATTACTCTTGTCTCAGGTTGATTTAAAATTGTGGACTAAAATAGGTCTGGCAGTCTCTTTCATCAAGGTCTTAAAGTCTTAGAAATGTTTGAGGTTTTACTTCATCATCAGAGTTGAAGAAATACCCTTTCTACTTTCTACAAAAAAGTTTCAACATTCTTTGTATGATTGAAGTGGCTCCAAAAGAAACGTTTTACTATTTAACAGTTCTGTAAAATCAATTTGGCAAAGTATTAACAACTGATGAATTTAGGTGAAGGTTATATTCTTTAAAATTTTTTGTAGTTTTAAAATTTCCAAAATGAAAAGTTAGGAAAATATATAAAAATAAAAGTTTTCATGAGCCATGAAGATCTCAATGCATATTAAAATAATTTAAAAATAATTAAAAATAAATAAATAACAAATGCTTTGGCAAAATAAAGATTTAGATTTACTCTGAAATGTATGGATTTAGAAGTAGCCTAAAATAATATTTGGAAAAATGCATTTTAAATGTTATTAAACTACATTCTTTACTCCTTTAAAAAATATTTAATATCCTTTAGCTTCTGCAGTCACTCCTTCCACTGATATTTAATGAGCACCTCCACCGTGGCTAGTAATTGTCTAGATGCTATGTGAGATACAAAGATCTATAAGACACGGCCTGTGCCCTCAAGGAATTTACAAGTTAGAAGTAGTATCATATTCTTCAAGAAGCTTTGACAATGTAAACAGAAACTATACGCTTATAAAAGAAAGCAAGCAAATCTACTCCAGAAGTCCATTTTGTAATATCACTACCCTGAGTCTGCAGTTGACTTCTTTTTCAAAGCAGAGATGGTTCCTATCATTGCCTCTTCATCCTCTTTGTCCTTGTCTTTCTTGGTTTCTTCCTCTTTCGCCTCCATTTTTCTCTTTTTTCTTCACTGTCCACATCGTCACATTTTCATTCTCACTTTTGCGGTGCTTGCAAGCTGATCCTTGATCCTCAAAGTTTATTGTTTTTATGATTTTAAATGGTAGGAAGGACAGGAGCATAAACTATAATTGACCTTGGAATATTAGAAAAAAAATTTAAATAAAATAATAAAAACAACATTAGCTTCACATGATCAATGCTTTTTCCATTAAATAATGTTTTACTACTTTCAGCAAACTGATCCAATAAAAGACTTTAAAACATCTTTTAAAACCCCATAATAGAGAACTTTCTCTGTGAAAAGAATGTTTCCTTTATGGTCCCCATCACTTGCTCTCCCGTGTCCCTGCCTTAACTCGGTTTTATGAGGATACTGTACTTTAAAATCCTCAGAAATATGGGATGAGAGGTGGGACTTTTGCATATTAGCAACACTAACCACAAAACGTGAGTTCTTTCTTTGGCCTGCCTCTTTTCACTGCTCTGGGGCCTTTTTGGTTGCAAAGGAAACAAAGTCATCTACTACCTGCTCTCCAGTGTTTGCATTTAACTGTAGAATGGTGCTAACTCTATGCCAGCAAAACATGGACGTCTGTGAACAACAGCAACAAGAGGGGTGGTGAGCAGTTTAGTCTGATTACAAGATTCAAAGCTGAGGGACTTTTTAAGGGAAGAAGGATGAGAATAGGAATGAGTAGAGAAAGGATGTCTACTTCATCTCCTTACAAGCCTTCGAGCTCTTTCCATGTGGACAAGTATATATACTTTATTCTATTCATCCACTGCACACTATTCCCTAATGTGGCTCAGAATTTATTTAACCTTTCTGCCAGCTAATGGATATTTAGGTCATTTCTAAATTTTTTTTGATATCACATACAATCTCATGCATTTTTTAAAAACTCTGGTTCCTATATAGAAAGAACTTGCTTTTTCCTCCAAGGGAGGGAGAAAAGTGAATTATCTTCTGTATTTCATCTTGTGCTTCAAGATCACAGAATGTCAGAATTGAAAAGGACATCTCCCTTTCTGTCCTCAAACCTCTAGTACTTCCTCTCCCATGCCCATTCTCAGCTAATGATCTCGTTTCCTATCTCCTTGAGAAAATAGAAGTAATCAGAAGAGATCATCCACAAGTTCCCAGGACCGTGTGTACACACCTACCTGCAGTTTCTGGACCCCTGGATTTGTCCTTCTCTCCAGCTATTATGAATGAGCCATTGTGCTATTGGCCAAGGATGGCATCTCCTCGTGTGCACAATAGGTTCTACTCGTCTTGTGTACTCAAAGACACGGCCTAACAATTTTTCCCTCTCCCTTCTGCATCATCAAATTTTCTCCCTCTAAAGGATCATTCCTGTTACAATACAATCATGTTGTTATTTTTCCTATCTTAAAAAGTATACTCATTCTTCACCCTACTTCCTCTTTAAGAACCGCCCCACTTCTCTGATCCCTTCTGCAGCAAAATTCCTCAAAAAAATTGTCTATATTCATGGATTAAATTCTTCTTCCCTCATTCTGTTTTGAACCTGATTTACTGAGGCTTTTGTCCCCACTACTCTGCCAAAACTGCTTTTACCAAGGTCACAAGTGAATTCAACCAATGGTCATTTTGAATCCTCATTATTTCTTTTTTCTTTTCTTTTTTTTTTTTTTTAAATGGAGGTATTGGGGATTGAACCCAGGACTTTGTGCATGCTAAGCATGTGCTCTACCACTGAGCTATACTTCCCCTCCTCCTCATTATTTCTTCATCTAGCAGCAGCATTTGGCACAGTTGACTTCTTCTTCCTACCTTGACACACTTCTTCCTTGGACTCCAGGATACCACTTGCAATGACGCCCCTTCTCTCATTCTTAGCATTGGTAATTTGTCTTTTTTCTTTCTTCCTGATCAGTCTGTATAGAAGTTTATCAAGTTTATTGATCTTATCAGTGAACCAGCTTTTGGTTTCATTGATTTTCTCTTTTGTTTTTCTACTCCTGATCTCACTGATTTCTGCTCTGATGTTTATTTTTTCGCTTTATTCTACTTACTTTGGATTTTCTTTACACTTCTTTTTCTAGTTTCTTAAAGTGCAAGTCAGGCGAGGTCATTCATTTCAGATCTTTCTTCCTTTTCTAATATAGGTGTTCAATGCCATACATTTCACTCCAAGTGCTGCTTTAAGTGACATCCCATAAATTCTGATATATAGTATTTTCATTTTTAGTCAGTGAAAATTTTCTAATTTTTCTTTAGATTATTTTCTTTGACCCAGGGGATATCCAGAAGTGTGGGTTGCAGGTTTGTTTGTTTGTTTATTTTAACTTTCCAAACATTTGGGAATTTTCTAGTTAACTTTCTGTAACATATTTTCCATTTTAATTCCATTGAGTCAGAGAACAGACTGCAAATCAAAGCCACAATGAGATATCACCTCACACCAGCAGAATGGCTATCATCCAAAAGACCACAAATAAGAAATGTTGGTGAGGATATAGAAAAAGGCAACCTGCATGTACTATTGGTAGGAGTGTAATTTGCTGCAACCACTATGAAAAACAGTATTGAAATTCCTCAAAAAATTAAAAATAGAACTATCATATGACCTAGCAATTCTACTCCTGGGTATATAGCTGAAAAAAAAAACACTAATTTGAAAAGATACATGCACCCCAGTGTTCACAGCAGCATTATTTACAGTTGCCAAGGTATGGCAGCAACCTAAGTGTCCATCAACAGATAAATGGGTAAAGAAGGTGTGAGATATATATATATATATATATATATATATATATATATATATATTTAAATGTGTGTGAAACTTTTGAAAATGATAAAGCACTATAGAATTTAAAGAATCTTTTTTTCAGTAAAAAAATTTATTGACACTTGTTTTATGGCCTAGAATGTGGTGTATCTTGGTAAATGTTCCATGTGCACATGAAAAGAATGTGCATTCTGTTGTTGTTGGGTAGAGTATAATGATGTTGATTAGGTCAAGGTAGTTGATAGCGTTTCCCCAAACTACTGTGTATCCTTGCTGATTTTCTATTTACTTGTTATATCAATTATTAAGAGGTTATTAAAATCTCTAACCATAGTTGTGGATTTTTACATTTTTCCTTTCAGTTCTGTCCTTCTCCAACTTTCTCCTCCAAATTCTTTTTCAAAATTATCTTATGTATTCTTGATCAGTTATTCTTACATATGGATTTTGGATTATCATTGAGCTCTATGAAAAATCCATGTTTTGGTCCATTTAAATTGTAGATTATTTGGGAGAGGGAATTCTTACCTTTGTGATACCATGTCCTCTTATCCATGAATATTGTCTGTTGCTCTGTTTATTCAGGCCTTCAACTTACTTTTCTATAACTTTTATAATTTTTTTTCTGTAAAGGCTGTGCAAAGGAAATACATTCATCAAATACATATTGAGTCTCCATTATGCATCAGGAATTGCTCCAGGCCCTAAGGATCCACTGACAAGTAACCAAAAGTAGACACGGTCCCTGTCTTCCTGGAGCATTATATTTGGGGGGGGGTGCACTGAACAGGCATACAATAAAGAAGTAATAAATAAATAGAATAATTTCAGAGTGACACATGCTCTGAAGAAAATTAAACAGAGTAATGTAATAGAGAATGATGGAGGAAGATTTCATTACATTGAGTAATCAGGAGAGTCTCTCTGAGGAGGTAACGTGTTAACAGAGACTCAAATGACAAGAAGAGGCCAGCCACGAGAAGTTCTAGGGAAAGAAAAGTGCAGGCAGAGAATACATCAAGCACCAAGGACCTGTTGAGGAAATGTAATAATGTCAAAATTCTTAAAAATAATAGCTAATGTTTGTTGACTATGTCACTCGTATTGTTCCAGGCACTATTTTAAGCACCTAACTTTCATTATATCATTATTAATCATTAGTTAAGCAGATACCAGCTAGTAAGTGCCAGAACAAGACTTTAAACCTAGGAAGCCTGGATTTCAAGCCCTTCTTCTTAACCATTATGCATTACTAATCTCCCCCATAAAGCACAAATCAGTGTGGCTGAATTGTATGGGCTAAATTGTATGAACTGTGTGGTAGAACTTGAGGTTAGAGAGGGAGCATTTTAATGAGACCTCTCCCAAGTGATGCAGATACTTCAGAGACCACACACAAAAAAGAACATAGACTTTAGAGAATTCATTCAGAAAAGTCACTAAACAAACACGTTACGACAACAAACTGGGAAGAGAGAGAATCTGATTTCCAGAGTTGCTACATTATATTGTTTAAAATGTCCATTTTGTAACAGAAGATTGAGGCATGAAAAAAACACAAGAAATTCTGGTCCATACACAGGAAAAAATGTAACAAAGAGACACTCTGTTTGAGGAAGTATGGATATAGAATTTACTAGAGAATAACTAAAAATCAGCCATTTTATATATATTTAAGAATTAAGGGTGATCATATCTAAAGAACTAAAAAAATAGTATGAGAAAGATGTCTCACTAAATATCAATAAAGGGTAATAAATTATAAAAAAGGAATGAAATGTAAATTCTAGACATGAAAAGCAGAATAACTATAATGAAAAATTCACTAGTGGAACTTATCAGCAAATTTGATTAAGCAGAAGAAACAGGGAGCATAAGTCAATTGACATTATCCAGTCTGAGGAGCAGAAAGAAAAAAGAATTAAGAAAAATAAACAGAGCTACAAAGAACACTTACAATTCAACAATAAGAAAACAAACCATCCAATTGAAAAACAGGTAAAAGATCTGAATAGATACCACACCAAAGAAGATATACAGATGGCAAATAAGCATCTCAACATTAGAGAATCAGGTAATTAGGGAATTGCAAATTAAAACAAGATACCATTATACACCTATTAGAGTGGCCAAAATCCAGAACACTGAAACACCAAATGCTGCATAGGATGCCGAGCAACAGTAATATTCATTCATTGTTGGTGGGAATGTAAAATGGGACAATTCGGGAAGACAATTTGGTTGTTTCTTGTAATAAACACTCTTTTACAATATGATATAGCAATCACACTCCTTGGTATTTCCCCAAAAGTGTTGAAAACTTATGTCCACACCAAAAATGTGCACATAAATGTTTATAGCAGGTTTATTTATCCTTGCCAAAACTTGAAAGCAATCAAGATGTCCTTCAGTAGGTGAATAATTAAACTATGGTATATTCACGCAATGGAATATTATTCAGTGCTAAAAAGAAATGAGCTATCAAGCCATGAAAGTACATGGAACAACTTTAAGTGTGTATTATTAAGTGAAAGAAATCAATATGAAAAGGCTACATGCTGTATGATTTCAACTATATGACACCCTGAAAAGGCAAAACTGTTGGGACAGTATAAAGATCAATGGTTGCCGGGGATTAGATGAGAGGGAGTGAGGGAAAATGGGTAAAGCACAGGGGATATTTTAGGGCAGTGAAAATATTCTGTAAAATACTATAATGGTGGCTACATATCATTAAACATTTATTAAAACTCATAGAATATACAAGAGTGAACCCTGACATAAACTATAGACTTTGGCTGATAATGATGTGTCAATGTAAGTTTATTAATTGTAACAAATGTACCACTCTGATGTAGGATGCTGATAGTGGGAGAGGTTGCCCATGTGTGTGTGTGTGGGAGGGGCAGGGGTATATGGGAACTCTATTTTCTCCTTAATTTTGCTGTGAACCTAAAACTGCTTTGAAAATAGTCTATTAAAAATATAAAATTGTCTCATGTGTTTTGGATCTCTCTTGTTAAGTGTATGTAAGTGATTTTTGAATGATTGATACTTTTTATTATTATGAAATGTCCTTTTTGTCTCCAGTAATGGTTTTTATCTTAAAGTCTATTTTGTCCGATATTAGTAGCCATTCCAGCTCTCTTTTGGTTAATGTTTTCATAGTACATCTTCTCCTATTCTTTTACTTTCAACCTACTTTTGTCTTTGAATCTAAAGTGTGTCTCTTGTAAACAGCATATAGTTGCATCATGTATTTTGTATCAGTTCTGCAAACTCTTGACTTTTAATCACAGTGTTTAATTGATTTACATTTAGTGTAATTAGTAGGATAAGGTAGGGTATTCATCTGCCATTTTGCTACGTATTTTCTATATGTTTTATTTTTATTTTGTTCATTTATTCCTCCATTAGTACTTTCTTTTACATTAAATATTTTCTCATCTACTATTTTAACACCTGTGTCAGTTACTTTATGGTATTTTTTGTTATTTTCTTAGTGGTTGCCCTGGAAATTGTAATTAACATTCTACTGTAACAATCTAGTAATATCAACTAATATCAACTAAATTTCAACAATACACAAAAACTTTGATCCTACATAGTTTTTCACCCTCCTTCCTTTGTTGATGATGTTACTGTCATCCAAATTACAACTTTATCTATTGTGTGTCCGTCAATATATACCTATAATTTATTACTTTTTGCAACTGCCCGTTTAAATAAGATGGGAGAAAAAAGTATTAACCAACAGAAAATATAATTCAATCATAACATTTTTGAGACTTCAATACCCACATTCAGTAATGAATAGAATAACCAGACAGGAGATCAAAAAGGAAATAGAAGACTTGAGCAACACCGTACATGAACTAGAACTAATGTTTATCTATCGAGTATTCCGTGCAACAGTGGCAGACCACAAATCCTTTCCAAGTGCTCATGGAAGATTTTTTAAGATAGACCATAGGTTAGGCCATAAAACAATAACTTAAAAGAATTTAAATCATAAAATGTACTCTGACCACAATGGGATAAAGTTAAAAATCAATAACAAATATGTGGAAATTAAAGAACAGAGCTTTAAATAACAGGTCAAAGAAATAATTGCAAGGGAGAGTAGAAAATACTTTCAGATGAATGAAAATGAAACACAACATATCAAAATTAATCGGATGCAGTGATAATAGTGCTGAGGGGAATTTATAGCTGTAATACATATATTTAAAAAACTCTCAAACTTGTTAACATAAACTTACACCTTAAGAAACTATTAAAAAAATCAAAGTAAACTCAAAGTAAGCAGAAGGAAGACAATAATAAAGAATAGAGAAAATGAAATAGAGAACAGAAAAACAATAGAGAAAAACAACAAAATTGAAAATTGAAAATTGGTTCTTTGAAAAGATCAACAAAGTTGACAAATCTTTACTATACTGGCCAAGAAAAAAAAAAGTTAGAAGGCTCAAATTCCTAAAATCAGGAATAAAAGAGGATACCTTACTATTGACTTTACAAAATAAAAAGGATTATAAAGAAATACTATGAATGAATATTTCTATGCCAACACATTAGATAACCTACTATATGACATAGCAATTTCATTCCTAGTTATATATTGGAGAGATCTGAAACAGAAATGAAAACAACCCAAAAGTCCATCTAATGGATGATCAGATAAACAAACTGTGCTATATACATATAATGGAAAATTATTCAGCCATGAAAAGGAATGAAGTACTGATACAGTCTACAACATGGATGTACGTTAAAAACATTATATTAATTGAAAGAAGCCAGACACATAAGGCCACATATTGTATGATTTTATTTATATGAACTCTTAGTGGTTTCAGGGGGCTGGAAGTACGAAGCAATGGAAAGTGACTGCTAAATGTATTCTGTTTCTTTGGGAGTGATTAAAATGTTCTGGAATTAAATAGTGGTGATAGTTGCATAACTTTGTGAATATGCTAAAAAGCACTGAATTGTACACTTTGAAAGGGTGAATTTTATGGAATGTGAATTATATCTCAAAAAATTTTTAAATAAAAATGTATAAAGCCAGACTGCCTGGATATGAATTTTAGCTGTTGCCACTTTCATTCACCGTAGTTAAGTTGTGAATTAGTAACCGTGGTAGATTTAATAATTGGTCCCAATTCTTCATCAGTAGTGGTATTATACATTTATGCCCGTGTCATTGCATTATGGAGAGCAGATTATACTTTCCTACCTCTTGACTTTGGTCTTGGCTATGTGACTTGCTTTATCCAATAAGATATTACAGGACGTGATGCCACTTGAACGGTTTAAAGCATGCTTGAGCAGTTGGACTTGCCTCCTTGTGATTTGGCCAATGCATGAGAAGAATGTGCCCCTGATAGCTGATTGCCATCCATCTTGGGCCCTTGAACGGGAACCTCGTTCATGGCTGCCCCAAACACCTGCCAACTTGAAAGCAAGAAATAAATGTTTATTATTAAATGCCAATGAGGTCTGGTGGTTGTATGTTACACTGCCAATGATGACAAACACATGAACAAATAACCCAAGGATTTGGATGGTTTACAATCACAAAGGTTTACTTCTTGGTTTTGTTATATGTGTGCTATCTGGGTTAGCTCCAATTCTGCTCCATCTGTCTTCATTCTCGAATCCGATATGAAAAGATGTCCCTTCTCTCAAACCCTGTTGGTCTCATGGATAAAGAAGAAAAGAGCACAGTGAACTCTGAGCTGACTTTAAGGCTTTTATTCAGAACATTTTATTTCTGTTGATATGTCACAGGACAATGCAAGTTACATGGGCAAGCTGAATGTAAATGGAGAAGGGACGGCATCACAAGTAACAGAGTTGAGAGTGATGCCAACAAGGAGGAGCACCTCATATTTTAGACTCTAATGTAACCCACTACTACAGTGATCTTGAGTTATTATCTGACCTCTTTGTGCCTTGGTTGTCTCATCTCTAAAACGGGAATAATAATAGAACCTACCTCATAGGGTTGTTATTAGGATTACAAGACTGATTCTGATAAAGCACTTAAAATAGTGCCTGGCACATACTAAACACTATATAAGTGTCTGCTAAATAAAAATAAATAACAAGTTCACCTATACAATCGTTTCCTTTTGCTATGGTGAAAATCATATATTCAGTCTTTCATCATCATATGCCTAAAAGAAAAGTACTTTATTTATAGGCATTTAAAATAAGACATTTCTATTCTAAAAGTCTGTGGTTCTAAAATTAAGCCTTAAAAAGTTGTGTCATTGCTTAAGCTCATTTAAAGACGTTCCTATCGTGGGCTTGTAGTCAGATTAGTGCTTTCTGGAAAAGGGGAGAAGAGTTTCTGTGTGGTAGGAACAGGACAGCAGGTGGTGGTAGCATAAAACAGAAGCAAAGCTTCTCGGCTGAAAAAGGACGGCAGCCAAAAGGTCCAAAAAACTGTTCATGGCTGTGATGGAAAGAGCATCGCAGGAACCCAGGTGTATAAGCTGCTGTCTGAGTTGCCACCACCCTTGGAATAAAAGGATTTCTATCACATTATGCTTCCCCCTCTTCCTGCTATATTCTGAGTGCTCAGTTGTGAATTTTGATTGAAATACTCTGTTCACTCAGCAGGCCTGTTAATCCACTCCAGGAACACTGAACACACACCTGGGATTTGCTAAAAGCATTCGAAGTTTTTTTTTCTCAGTCACCTTGCTTCCTGACTTAAAAAACAGGCAATAATCGATCCACATCTGAAAATAAACCAGGGGAAAAAATGTAACTGCAAACAAATTCAGCCTGTTCAGTATGTTTTCCAATTCCTACCAAAATAACAACTACCTGTGCAAAGATTGAAAAAGAAAAGATCTGAATATTTTTCCTTACTGACCCCGCCCTGCACAAAAGACAGCTTAATAAATGCCTCTGATATTATACTTCTCATTAAGTACTTTATATGTCTTTTCTTTGTATATCCTGGGATTTTTAAGGTGCCTTCTGGTCCTGGAGATTCTCTACTGGTTATAAATAGAATTTAGAACTTCACAGTCGGGGGAATCTCAAGCTCTTCTGTCTCTAATCATTTACACTCTACAGTCTTAAATTAGAATGAGTTGACCCATTTTCCAGCTTAGCTGGAAAGACTCACTCTATTTCCAAATGTCTATAGAGCAGATTCATATGCCGCAGACTCTACCGACCTCTCCATCCAGGAGAGTTGATAGTAAGGTTACAGTAACTAACATAACTGACATTGATTGAGCTCTTTTACCATATGCTAAGCACACGCACAATTTCACCGAATCTTCCCAATGAGTTAGGATTCCTCACCTCCATTTCACAAATGAAAATATGAAGTCCCCAAAGCTAATGTAAATTGTCCAAAGTTAGCATATGGCATTGATTGAGTACGTGGATTCTGAAATTAGACAGCTTGGTTTGAATTCTGACTTCGCTACTTATTAGATGTTTTTACTTGTTTAATTTATTTGCCCTTCATGTGCCTTGGTTTTCTTTTTTTAACAGAAAATTTTATTTTATTTTATTTTTTGGTGGGGAGGAGGTAACTAGGTTTCTTTCTTTCTTCCTTTCTTTCTTCCTTTCTTTAATGGAGGTACTGGGGACTGAACTCACGATCTCATGCATGCTAGACATACACTCTACCACTGAGCTATACCCACCCCTCACCTCAGTTTCATCTTTTGAAAGAAGATGCTATTATTGATAGTACCTAACCCTTAAGTTTTTTGTGAGAACTAAATGAGTTAATTAAAAGAATTAATTGTGAACTGTGCATAGCACATAAAATGCTAATTCAACACCCATTCAGACTCCCAGCAAAGGAGGAATGGAGAGGTAATCCTCCAGCTTGGTAAAGAACATCTACAAAGAACCCTACAGCTAACATTGTATTTAATTCAGTGAAAGACTGAATTCTTTTCCTTTAAAATTGGGAAAAAAGGCAAGGATGTCTGCTCTCACCACTCCTATTCAACATAGTACTGGAAGTCTTAACCACTGCAATAAAACAAGCAAAGTAAACGAAAAGTATGCAAATCCAAGAGGAACAAATAAAAAAAATTTCCCTATTTGCAGATGACATGGTCATCTATGTAGGAAACCCCTAAGGAACACACAAAAAAACTCATAGAACTGACAAGTGAGTTTAGCAAGTTTACAGGATACAAGATTAACATAGGGAATGTGAAATGTACAGCTTCTCTGGATAATAGTTTGCAACCCTAACTAGAAATGAGCTTACCATATTACCCAGACATTGTATTATCAGACACTTTTTCTGAATGAAAATTTATGGTCTATGGCCATACCACTCTGAACATGTCTAATCTCATCTAATGGAAACTTATGTTCACAAAAAACCTCTACACAAAAGTTCACTGCAGCTTTATTCATAATAGCCCCAAATTGGAGGTAACCAAGCTATACTTCAACTGGTATATAGTTAAATAAACTGTGGTACATTCATAGCATGAAATACTACTCAACAAGAAAAAGGAATGAACTATTTATACAAGCAACAACTTGGGTATATTCTCAGGTAATTATGCTGAGTTTAAAAAGCCAGTCTCAAAAGGGTGCATACTATATGATTTAGTTCATATAACATTCTTGAAATAACAAAATTATAGAGATGGTGAACAAATGATAGTGGTTGCCAGAGGCTAGGACTTCTGGTTTTGATACTGTACTATAATTATGTAAGATAAAACCCTTGGGGGAAACTGGAAGAGGGCATACAGGATATCTCTGTACACTTTTTGCAACAATTATTTCAAAATGAAAAAAGTTTTTAAAAAGTTTGTTAAACAAATAAAATGTTGGGAACAAAGCTGGAATATAAATGTCAATTTTTCTGATTCTAAAGTTCAGCTGTATAATAATAGTGAGCAATTATTAAGGGATTAGGCCAAGTTCTGTTAAGTAACTTTCTGGACATCATACAGTTAGAAAGTGATAGTATGGGGCTAGAACCCAACTCTGATTCCAAATATGCACTTTTAATTATTGTATTGACTCTCTGAATCATCGGGGAGGGGGAGGATCATGGCATGAATGGAGGAAAAGAATTGGAATTTGAGAGAAACTAAAAAAGAGAAAAGAAGGACAAAGTGACAAATTTAATTCATTGTAGTCAGAGAAATCAAAAATCTACAATAAGATGCCACAGCATACCTACCAGATTGACAAAAACTAACGCATCTGACAATACTAACTGCAGTCAGGTTGAGGAGTACTGGGAACTCTTATATACTGGGATGGGAGTGTAAATTGGTACAGCCATTTTGAGAAATGAGCACTGGCTAGTGAAGTTGAACATGTGAAAAACCTAAACATGGCAATCCTACTCTTAGGTATATGTTATGAGGAATTTGTGCACCAGGAGATATTTTTCTACATCTTTGTAGATGTGGTGAAGGCAGTGCTCGGAGGGTAATTTATAGCAATAAACACCTACATTAAAAAAAAAGAAAGATCTCAAATCAATAACACAACTTTAGTCCTTGAGGATATAGAAAAAGAGTAAACTAGACCCAAAGCTGGCAGAAGGAAAGGAATAATAAAGATTAGAATGGATATAAGTAAGAGGATAGAAAAGTAATAGAGATAATCAACAAAAACAAAAGTTGGTTCTATGAAAAGAACAACACAATTGGCAAACCTTTATTGAAGTTTTTAAACAAAAAAAAAGACAGGATATACAAATAACTAAAGTCAGAAATGAAAGTGGGGACATTAAAGGATTAAAGAGAATACCACGAACAAGTTGTCGTACACCAACAAATAAGATAACCTAAGTGAAATGGACACATTCCTAAGAACACACAAATTATTTAAACTGACATAAGAAGAAATAGAAAATCTCAACAGATCTGTAACAAGTAAAGAGATTTAGTCAGTAATCAAAACCCTTCCAAAAAGAACAAGAAAAAAGGAAGATGAGATGGCTTCACTGATGAATTCTACCAAACATTTAAAAAATAATTAACACCAATTTTTATCAAATTCTTCCAAGAAACAGAAGAGGAGGGGACACTTCCTAACTCATTCTATGAGGTCAGCATTACCCTGATACTGAAGCCAATGATATCCCAAGAAAGGAAAATTATAGACTAATCCCTTATGAATAGAGATGCAAAAATCCTCAACACAATACTAGCAAAATTAATCCAACATCCTTAGTAGGATTATACATCCTACTAAGTGGGACTTATCCCAGGAATGTGAGCATGGTTCAACACAAGAAAATCAATCAATGTAATACACCACACTAATATAATGAAGAAAAAAATCCACATGATCATCTCAATTGATGCAGAAAAGGCATTTGACAAAAATTCCACACACTTTCATGGTAAAAAAAAAACACTCAGAAAACTAAGCATATAAGTTTTCTTTCTAAGATCAGGAACATTACAAGAATGACCATTTTTACCATGGCTATTCTACACTGTCCTGAAATTTCTAGCCAAAGCAATTAAACAAGAAAAGTAAACAAACAATAAAGGCATCAAATTAAAAATGAAGAAGTAAAACGATCTTTGTTGAGGATGACGTGATCCTATATATAGAAAACTCCAGCAAATTCACAAGAAAGATACTAAAGCTAATAGACGAATTCAGCAAAATTGCAGAGTACAAGATTAACACACAAAAATCAACTGTGTTTCTATATACCTGCAATGAAAAACCTGAGATGGAAATTAAGAAAGCAATTCCATTTACAACAGCATGTAAATGAATAAAATACCTATGAATAAATTTAGTAAAGGAGGTGAAATACTTGTACACTGAAAAATACAAAACATACAAACCAATACAGTAGAATTCAGAGTCCAGAAATAAATCTATACACCTACCGTCAATTGATTGTTGACAAGAGTGCCAAATTCATTCAATGGGGAAAGAACAACCTCTTCAGCAAATGGTTCTGGGACAACTGATTTCCACAAGCAAAAGAATGAAGTTTGATCCCTACTTCACAATAAACAAAGTTAACTCAAAATGAACTGGTGATCTAAAGATAAGAGCTAAACAGTTAGAAGAAAACATAGGGGTGAAAATATTCGTGGCCTTGGATTTGGCAAAGGATTCTTAAATATAACACCAAAAGCTTGAGCAACAAAGGACAAAACAGGTAAGCTGAACTTCATCAAAATTAAAAATTTCTATACATCAAAGGACATTATCAAGAAAGTAAAAAGACAACCTACAGAATGGGAGAAAATATTTTCAAATTATATATTCAATAAATGTCTATCATTAAGAGTATATAAAGATCACATGATAGTTCTAATTTTTTTCACAATGTATATCAAACATCAAGTTGCGCATCTTAAATATATACAATTCCTATTTGTCTGTTGTACCTCAATAAAGCTGGGGAAAAATAATATATAAAGAATTCCTAAAACTTAACCAAAAAGACAAGGAACCCAAATAAAAAAATGAGCAAAGGATATGAATAGACATTTTTTCAAAGAAGATATATAAATGGCCAATAAGCACATGAACACATGCTCAATATCCTTAGTCATTAGAGAAATGCAAATAAAAACCATAAGATATCATGTCACACCTATTAAGATGGCTATAATAAAAAAAATCAGAAAATAAGAAGTGTTGGCAAGGATGTAGAGAAATTAGAACCCTCATACATTGGTAGTAGAAATGTAAAATTGTGCAGCCACTGTGGAAAAAACTTTGGCAGTTGCTCAAAAAGCTAAACATAGAATTACCAGATGCCTTAGCAATTCCACTCCTAGGTATATACCCAAAAGAACTGAAAACAGATTCAAAGAGACACTTGTACACCAATATTCATTGCAGCACTATTCACAGTAGCCAAAAGATAGGAAGAATCCCTCAACATTTGAATGGATAAACAAAGTGTGGCATATACACACGATGGACTATTATTCAGCCATAAAAAGAAATGAAGTTGTAATACGCGCTACAGCAGGGATGAACCTTGAAGACATAACGCTAATTGAAATAAGCTAGACACAAAAGGACAAATATTGTATGATTCCACTTACATGAAATATCTAGAATAGGTAAATTCATAGAGACAGTAAGTAGATTAGAGGTTACTAGTGGCTGGAGGAAGGGAAGAATGGGAGTTATCACTTAATGATTACAGAATTTCTGTTTGGGGTTATAAGAAAGTTTTGGAAATTGATAGTGGTGAAGGTTGTACAACATTGTGAATGTAGTCCACACCACTGAATTGTATCCTTAAAAGTGACTAAAATGGAAAATTTTATGATCTATATAATCAGATTAAAATGTGGTATAATTATGCAATAGAATATCATACAATAGTGAAAATGAATGAATGGAAGCTGTACTCATCACCACATATGAATCGCACAAGCATATTATGAAAGGCAGAGAAGTTACAAAGGAACATGCATATTACAATTTTGTTTGGATAAATTTCAAACATAGGCAAGCATAAGCCACATTGTTCAGGGACACATACATAGGTTCAAAAATATAAAGAAAAGCAAAGTAGTGATTTCCACAGCAATCAGGAGAATGGTGAACTGTGAAAGTACTGGGGAATGGATTGATGTGGTTATGGCATACTGGCAATGTTCAGTTTCTTGATGTAGATGGTAACTACATGGATGTTTGATTTATATTTATTGTTTCCACTCTCACTATCTGAAGTACTGGCATCACCTGAAACTTGTTAGAAATGCAGACTATCAGGCTTTACCCTAAACTTGCACTGTAACAGATCCTCATGTGATTCCTGTGCATATTAAAATTTGAGAAGCGCTGCTGTGAACTTGACATATGTTTTGTGCTCTTTTCCAAAGGTGTGATACATGTCATAATTTTAAAAATATGGTCCTAGTTTAATTCAGGTTCCACCAGGCTACCAATAGAACAGCTGTCTATCTCTGCTCTAACTCCAGTCACATGTACATACAATATATAATAATAGTGAAAATGTCAATAATGAGCATCTCTGTGCCAGACACATGCACATATTACTTCATTGACTCTTAAAACAACCTCAGAGTAGGCTCTGTAATTATCTTGATTTTACAAATAAGGAAACTGAGATGCAGAGAGGTCAGGTGGCATATCCGGGATTCGAAAAGTTCCTGATAATCTCCCAAACCCGCATTCCAAAACCCCGCAAGAAGATGAGTGAATCCCGGGGTGTCTGCAACAGGAAGAGGGAGGGCTCAGCAGCTGCCCTGAACACCGAGGACCCGGGCCGCCGCCGGAGCAGTGGTGGCGCCCTGGGGGAAACCGGCCGGCCGTCCGTCCGTGGACGAGCCGCCTCCAGACCCGTCCTCAAGGTCACGCCATCGGTTTCCCTCCCCCTCTGTAGGCTCGTCTGGCTTCTGGGTCAACACCTTAGTGTTGGTGGTGGTGTTGGGGAGGGTGTTTGTGCTTACCGGGCCTGGCCTGCCGGGGAGCCCTCCCTACTCCGCACCGCGCCCGGGTTGGAAGGACGCACTCCCGAGAAGGCGATGGAAGTCCTGGGCTCTCCTGCGTCGGTGTCACCCGCATCCCGGAGCCCTTGGCAGCGCGCGCTCACCCAAGGACGGGCGGGTCGCTCCGTGTCCGAACTGGGGCGATTTTCAGAAGGAAACGAGGGCTAGGCTCGCCGAGGGCCGCTGGAGCGCGCGGTGGAAGGCGCGGACCCGAGCCGCTGGTGGCTCATCGCCCCACCAAGGAGTTGGCTCGGCCCTCCCACAGCCTGGGCCTTCTGCGCCCCGTCTGGGCTCGCTGGTCCCAGCCCTGCTGCTCGTCAGTGATAGAGATTTTGTG
The DNA here is from genome assembly GCF_009834535.1 of Camelus ferus. Taxonomy (NCBI): domain Eukaryota; kingdom Metazoa; phylum Chordata; class Mammalia; order Artiodactyla; family Camelidae; genus Camelus; species Camelus ferus. The sequence goes on along the minus strand of NC_045732.1, from coordinate 85,063,874 downwards.
CTTTATCTCCACCTCTCAACAATAAATAGACCTAAACGCTGTAATTTTCTGATATTTCACCCACCCCCATTTTTTTTCCTGCAAACTCTTTCAACAAGAATCACAATATAATGAAAAGTATCTGACATTTAAAGATGCTTTGAAAATTATCTTGGGTTTCCACTTAGTGCATTGGTTAACTGACAATACAGAGCATTATTTTCAAAGTGTAAAATTATCTGTGGTGAGATGGACATGAGAAGACATCGTTCTTGGGGAAAACCTTAAGTACAAAATGCTTTTTTAAAACCGGTACCATGGATGGTAACCTACTACAGGAAGCGATATTATTTTTCCAGTGATTCATTAGTCATTACAGTTATAATGAAAGAAGCATGATATTAGGATTTAAAATAGAATGAAATGTTCTTTCTTCAAGCTTTACAAATCCAGCTGTTTGTTTTCCACGTTTGTGTATACCTATTAGGTTTAATTACACTAATAATTTCCCTGGGTTCTTAAATTTACATTAGCTTTTAAAGTTTAGAGAAAACATTCCTCATATAATTTAATCATTTGTGCAAGTGGCAGACAAGGAAGTTATTGGTTTGTATTATAATTATTGTAGTTGATGTTTTGAGCTGATTTGTACAATTGCTAAATTAATAATTATCATTTACGTAAGCAGATTAGGTCATCTGCACTCATTTACAATTATAATTCAGAAATGATTAGATGTTCTTCAAATTTCCCAATTTCTTTAATGCCCTTATTAAAATTGTACATCAAAGAATTTTCCAATTATGTCTATTATCATAAGTAAATTTGGCTTAGTACATATAATTACTCCCATGCGATTGCATATAAATTTTCAGTTAATCCATCTCTTTTCCAAACTTTTCCATACTGTTCAAGTTCTTGTTTTTTATGGCTCCAATAAAAAGAACAATGTTTTGTTTCATTTTCTTTGCCGCAGAACTGACTTACTATTATATTTATTATAAAAGTTCTATACCATGAAGAATAAAGTTCCTCATGAGCAAAGGTAATTGAATCCCAACTCTCACATTTACTAGTTGTGTGACCTTGGGTAAGATACTTAACCACTCTGTGCCTCAGTCTCCTCATTAGTGAAATTGGGATAATGATGGTATCCCTATTTCAGAGAGTTGTTGCGAGGATCAAATGGATTAATTGAATACGAGCTCACAGAACAATGCCTGCCACAAAGTAAGTGTGAGCTATATGAATTATTTTTACTAGCTTTCTGGGGTTTAAATAAGTAGTTTGCTGCTAGGTATCCAAATCGTGGAGATTTTTATTTTAGGTTAGTGATATCACCTTCTCAGGTGGTACACAAAGAACATCATGTCTATTCTGTGTACACCACATGAAGACTGGGTATGGAGAATGAGAGGTAAGGGAGAAGAAATAACTAGGAAACCAACTGAGAGACAGTGTTGAAAGGTAAGTATTAAAGGATACTTTTTTAGTTAGAGAGGTATTGACAATGGGCTCTCTCAGGGTGCTAAAACTACTCTTGTTTAATGTTTTCATGAATGCTCTGAGAGAAAGAGTGTATATAGAAATGTCTGGTTTTGCAAATAACATTAAGTTCTTTCAGTGATGAAAAGTCAAATTAATGGACATAAACTAGAGGAAAATTTTACTAGTTAGCGGCCAAAAACTAGAAAATAAGCTTTTTAAATTAACTTCACTGAGATATAATTTACATACAATAAATTACACCCATTTACAGGATGCAGTTGGATGAGTTTTGGTAAATATATTCACCTGAGTAACCACTATCAAAATCACCTTCACCCCACTCCCGACCCTACTCCAAGCCTTGGAGAACCATTGATCTTCTTTCTGTCATCTAAGTTTTAGTTTGCATTTTCTAGACTTTCATAGAAATGCAGTATGTACTCTTTTGTGTCTGGCTTCTTTCATTCAGCCTGTCTTTGAGGTTCATCCATGTTGTAGCCTGCATCAGCAGTTTATTTCCTTTCATTGCTGAATGGCATTCCATTACACTGAATATACCACACTTTGGTTATCCACTCACCTGTTGACAGACATTTGGGTTGTTTCCAATTCTGAACTAAAAATTAGTGGTGTGCTGAAGCTGGCTCATACTGGCTTGTAGGGGCTGATGGTGCACATCTCTTCTCAACTCCATGTTTAGTGACGCCAAGCTGGTAGCCTGAAATCAACCATGACGGGAATAGTGACACAAAGGAAATTGACAAATCAGAACATTCCCTTGCTCTGGGGAGCCAGTTCTACCAGGACTGCACTGGCTATTATGAATAAAGATGCAATGAATATTTGTATAGATGTCTTTGTGTAGACATAAGTTTTTATTTCTCATGGGCAGGTACCTAACAGTATGATTTCTGGGTTGTAATGTTTAATTTTATAAGAAACTACCAGTTTCCTGTTCCAAAGTGGTTGGTACCATTTTACCATTCCCACAAGCAATATGTGAAAATTCCATTTGCTCCAGATTCTCACCAGTACTTGGGGTGGTCAGTCTTTTGATTTTAGCCATTCTAATGGTTGTGTAGTTGTATCTCATGTGGTTCTAATTTGACTTTCTATGAAGATGAATAATGTTGAACAATTTTCATAGACTTATTGGCTATTCTTATATCTTCTTTTTTGACCATTTTTTGGGGGGGTCATTGCTTGTCTTCTTACTGAGCTGTAAGACTTCTTTATATATTCTTGATATAAGTCCTATATCAGATACATGTATTATTAATATTTTCTCCTAGTCTATGGTTTGCCTTTTCATTTTCTTATTTGTGTCTTTCAAAGAGCAGAAACTTTAATTTTTTATAAAGTCCATTTTATTAATTTTTTTCTTTTATGGTTCTATATTTTTTGTATCCTATATAAGAAATCTCTGCTTAATTCAAGGTCAAATTTTTTCCCTATGTTTTCTTCTAGAAGTTTTGTAGTTTTAGCCTTTGTATGTAGATATGTGATTCATTTTAAGTTAATTTTTGTGTATGGTGTGAGATAATGATTGATGTTTCTTTTTTCCCCATATGGATATCCAGTAGTTCCAGCACCACTTGTTGGAAAGACTATTTTCCCCAATTGAATTTCTAGTGTAGTCTCATTGAAAATCAATTGACTCTATATGTGTGGGTTTATCTCTGGACTCTATCCTAATTCATTGATCTACATGCCTATCCTTGATTAATGTAGCTTTATAATAAGTCTTGAAAGCAGATAACTTGTCTTCAACTTTGTTATATTTTGTTTATTTACTTAATTGTTAAATTGCACTGGCCCTTCTAGATCTTTTCTATTTCCATATATTACAGATTTAGTTTGTCAATTTCTACAAAAAGCATGTTGGAATTTTCATTGAGATTGCAGTGAATCTATAAATCAATTTTGGGAGGATTGATATCTTATCAATGTTTAGCCTTCTAATTCATGATCATGGTATACCTCTCAATTTATGCTTTCTTTCATTTCGTTTGACAATGTTGCATAGTTTTCAGTGTACAAGTCTTGCTCATATTTTGTTAAATTTATTCCTAAGCATGCCATGTTTTGGGGTGCTACTGTAAACTGTATTTTCAAAATTTAAAAATTTCAATGTTTATTGCTAGTACACAGAAATATAATTGCTCTTTATATTGTCTTTGTATCATTTTAGCTTTCTAAATTCACTTATTAGTTCTGGTAGCATTTTTTGAGATACTTTAAAATTCTTTAAAATGTACACAACTGTGTCATGTGCCAATAAAGCCAGTCTCACTCCTTCCTTTTCAATCTGTATACCTTCCATTTCTGTTTCCTGCTTTTGCAATGACAAAGATGTCTACTACAAGCATACCTCATTTTATTGTGCTTCACAGATACTATGTAGTTTTATGGTTTTGTTTTTTACAAATTGAAGGTTTGTGGCAAACTTGTGTTGAGCAAGTCTATCAACATCATTTTTCCAATAGGATTTGCTCAGTTTGTGTTTCTGTGTCACATTTTGGTAATTCTTGCAATATTTCAAACTTATTCATTATTAGTGTATTTGTTATAGTGATCTGCGGTAAGTGATCTTTCATGTTACTACTGCAATTGTTTTGGGGTGCTTAAGACAGTGAACTTAACTGATAAATGTTGTGTGTATTCTCTGAAACACAAAAATAATGAAATCAGGCCAAATAATAATCCTACAATGGCCTTTAAGTGTTCAAGTCAAAGGAAGAGTTACATGTTTCTCACTTTAAACCAAAAGCTAGAAATGATGAAGCTTAGTGAGCAAGGCATGTCGAAAGACCATAGGCCACTTGTGCCAAACAGTTAGCCAAGTTGTGAATGCAAAGAAAGAATTCTTGAAGGAAATTAAACATGCTACTACAGTGCACACATGAATGATAAGAAAGAAAAACAGCCTTATTGCTTAATGGTCTGGATAGAAGATCAAACCAGCCACAATATTCCTTTAAGCCAAAGCCTAATACAGAGCAAGGCCCTAACTCTCTTCAATTCTTTGAAGACTGAGAAAGGTGAGGAAGCTGCAGAAGCAAAGTTTGAAGCTATCAGAGGTTGGTTCATAAGGCTTAAGGAAAGAAGCTGTCTCTATAACAGAAAGTGCATGGAAAAGCGGCAAGTAGAAGCTGATGTAGAAGCTGCAGCAAGTTCTCCAGAGGATCCAGCTCAGATAATAAACAATACATTTTCAATGTAGATGAAACAGCCTTCTATTGGAAGAAGATGCCATCTGGGTCTTTCACAGCTAGAGAGGAGAAGTCAGTGCCTAGCTTCAAAACTTGAAAGGACAGGCTGACTCTCTTGTTAGGGGCTAACACAGTTGGTGAAATCTCAGTTGAAGCCAATGCTCATAAACCATTCTGAAAATCCTAGGGCCCTTAAGAATTATGCTGAATCAACTCTGCTTGTGTTCTATAAATGGAACAACAAATACTGTATGAGAGCACATTTGTTTACAACATGGTTTACCAAATATTTTAAGCCCACTGTTGAGACCTACAGCTCAGAAAAAAAGATTCCTTTCAGGATATTACTGCTCACTGATAATGCACTTGGTCACCCAAGAGCTCTGATGTAGATGTACAATAATATTAATGTTGTTTTCACACCTGCTAAAACAACACCCATTCTGCAGCCCTTGGATTAAGGAGTCATTTTTACATTCAAGTCCTGTGATTTAAGACATACATTTTGTAAAGCTGTAGCTGCCATAGATTCCTCTGATGGATCTGGGCAAAATACACTGAATATCTTCTAGAAAGAATTCACCACTCTAGATGCCGTAAGAGCATTTCATGATTCATGGGAAGAGATCAAAATATCAACATTCACAGGGGTTTGGGAGAACTTGATTCTAACCCTCATGGATGAATTTGAGAGGCTCAAGACTTCAGTGGAGGCAGTAACTTCAGATGTGGTGGAAACAACAAAAGAACTAGAATTAGAAGTGGAGCCTGAAGATGAGACTGAATTACTGCAGTCTCATGATGAAACTTTAACGGATGAGGAGTTGCTTCTTACGGATGAGCACAGAAAGTGGTTTCTTGAGATGGAATCTACTCCTGGTGAAGATGCTGTGAAGATTGTTGAAGTGACAATGAAGGATTTAGGATATGACATAAACCTAGCCGATAAAGCAGTGGCAGGGTTTGAGAGGACTGACTCCAATTTTGAAAGAAATTCTATTGTGGGTAAAAGGCTACCAAACAGCACTGCATGCTACAGAGAAATAGTTTGTGAAAGGAAGAGTCAGTCAATATAACTAACTTCATTGTTGTCTTATGTTTAAAAATTGCTGCAGCCACCCCAACCTTCAGCAACCACCACCCTGATCAGTCAGTAGCCAGCAACACTGAGGCAAAACCCTCCACCAGCAAAAAGATTACAACCTACTGAAGGCTCAGATGATGATTAACATTTTTAGCAATAAAATATTTTTAAATTAAGGTATATACATTGCTTTTACAGACATGACACTATTGCACACTTAATAGACTACAGTATAGGGTAAACAAATTTTATATGCACTGGGAAACCAAAAAATTCATATGAGTCACTTTATTGTGATATTAGCTTTATGTTGTGGTCTGGAACTGAAGCTGCAGTATCTCTGTGGTATGCCTCTTCAGTGTTGAATATAAGTGCTAGGAGGTGATATATTTTTTTTTTTTTGCCTTGTTCCTGAACTTAGAGGAAAAGCATTCAGTCTTTTTACCAGTAAGTATGATATTTGGTGTAGATTTCACATGAATGTGTTTTATTAGGTTGACAAAGTTCCCTCCTTATTATAGTTTCTGAGAATTTTTATCATGAATTGATATTAAGTTCTGTCAAATGCTTACATCTGTTGAGATCATTATATGTTTTTCTCCTTCATTCTGTTAATATGGGGAATTATACTGATGGATTTGAATGTTAAACCAACTTTGCATTCTTGAGATAAACCCCACTTGGTCATGGCGTATAATCTTTTCTGCATGTTGCCAGATTCAGTTGCTAGTATTTGAAAGAATGTTGTCTCTATGTTTATCAGTTATATTAATCTGTATTTCTTGTCTTGTAACAAACACAAAACATCTTGTTATTGTTCTAAGCCAGGGTCAGCAATCTATGGTCTGTGGGCTAAATTTGGTCCACAGTCTATTTTCATAGTCTATTGAGCACAGCCACACTCATTCATTTATATGTATCATTGTCTATGGCTGCTTTCACACTACAATGGCAGATTTGAATAGTTGTGATAGAAACCACATGACCTGCAAAGCCTAAAATATTTACTGTTAGGCCCCTTAGAGAGAATATTTGCTGACTCCTGCTCTAAACCATGGTGCATCTAGTTGTGGAATTCTGGGAACAAATTCAGTCAGGACTAACTCTAAGTTAAATGTGGATTTTCAAGGGCATGGAGCATTGAGGCCCCTAACTTCTGCATTGTTCTGGGGTCAACTGTATAGAGTTTGAAGATGTTTAAACCATACATTGGCTAGTGTCACTCCCTCATCCAGCGTTAAAACCTAAAACCCTCTACAGTGACTTCCCATTGTACTTAGAATAAAATCCAGACTGCTTTCCTTGGTCTATAAGGATCTATATGATCTAGCCTGTTCCCACCTGTCCATTCTCATCTTGAATCATTCTGAACATTGCTCATCTCTCTGTGGCCATTCTGGCCTTCTCAACCCCTAGAATGTTGCCAGGCTCTCTCCTACTTTAAGATTGTCTACCTAGAAGTCCACTTCCAATTCCACCTCAAAATCTTTGTCCAATTCCTACTCATCCTTCAGGTTTCTGCTTAAGTTTCACTGACTCAGAGGAGCTGACTCTGAGGCTTCTATCAAATTAGTCTCTGTAGTTAGTCTTTTTCATATAACCCTGTTCTTTTCCTTCAAGGACTTGTCAGAATTTGTAATTATATACTTATCTGTGATGTTTTAAAATCTCTATTTTACTTATTAAAACCATGAAGGCAGGGACTGTGTCTGTCTCTTTCATTTCTGTATCTTTAACACTAGTACAGACGCTGGCGCATAGTAGGCACTCAAGGTAAATGCTTGTTGAATGAAGGACTTTAAGTTGTAACAGAATGGTCTCCTATTTACCTATGTCTAATGAGAACTGAATCCTACTTATCGTAAGCCATGCAATCCTTAAGCCTTCTATGCACTAAGGACTAATCTCATTAAGTTGTTTTGACTGTAGGACTATCAGACACCTGCTCCCGGTTATAATGGGTGAGATTATGCGAGTCATTTGTATTAATTTCCTATAGTGTTTCTGAGAATTTCTGCTGGAAATAGCCTTTATGTTTCCCTTTAATGTGCTTCCTGGTTGATCCCCAGTGCACTCCACTGTCCAAGCCCCACCACCGTCACTCCTGTCCATGCCATTTTCGGAATTTCTATGATTTGACTGACTGCAGTCAAGACAAACCATGAATTTAAGATGTCAGTCACTCTGAAAAACACTGAATATTTTATACTCAAGTGTTCAAATGTATCTCCTTGGAAATCACACATTCCCTATTTTAATACAGGCCACAAATGTCGGCATCTTAAATTAGAGATGTGGGGAGAAGATGATCCACACAGAAATCTTCTAAGCCCTGCCTCGGGTGGGGCATGACTATCTGTTATGAGGCAGTTAGCATTAGACAACTGAGAAGACAATTTTCCTGATTTATTAGAATTATTTTCTTCAAGCCCAGGTCCTTCCTCACTTGTCTTTGTGGGTCTGCAGTTTTTGTCCACTCACAATGTGTCTTATTTCAGGATACAGTTTAGCATAGTGGCTAAAATTTTGGATTCTGGAGCCAGGTTGCCAGGGTTCAAATCCTTGACTTTATTTTTCCATTTTTTTAAATTCACGTCTGGCCAGTTTACAGTGTTGTGTCAGTTTCTGGTGTACAGCAGAATGTTTCACTCATACATGGACATACATATATTTGAATCCTTGACTTTAATATTTATTAGCTGTGCAACCTTGAGTAAGCCATTTAACCTCTCTGTGTATTAGTTTCCTCATACATAAAATGGGAATAATGAAAAATGATGATAATAATAGTATGTAATTCATAGAGTTATAAGAGGATACAACCAATTTATGTTTGCACTGCTTAGAAGAGAGCTTGGCATATGGTAAGTGTGTTATTACATTTTTTTCATTTTGAATGAAGGACTTCCTCAAAACGGATGCGTACACATTTTTGTCTACAAGCACTTGCCCTTTCATTCTTATCACTGGCTACTTTTTAAATTTAGAAGGCAAGAAAATGACTTCAAGAAGGCAGTGTCACCTAGAGTAATTGTTCATCAAGAAATCATTTATGGCATCCTTACTTGTCATTCTTCTTGTGTATGGTGGAGGGGGTGATTATAAGAGAGATATTGTCAACTGGAACCCATGGATGCCCCTTTCTTCTCTGATACTTTGAAGATCCCTAGGGGCTTGGGCAGACTCAGGCATATCCCAGTGCACAAGCAGTCTAGATTCATGGTGTGGGTCCAACTGTGTATATTCCGTTGTTTAGGGTGACTTATCATCCTGCTTTGTCCAAGATAATCCCAGATTTAGCACTGAAAGTACTAGATTCCAGGAAACCTCTCAGTTCCAGGCAAACTAACACTGTTGGTCACTCTATTAGTCACTGAGTTTTACTTGCCTAGGCAGATCGCTCAATACCTTGTATCTTACACATGCATCTCTGATACAAAGCCATTGCCCTCACCTGTGATGTAGGTGGTAGTTAAACTCTATTTGCCATAGACATTATTTCATACCTCATTGTCCCTTGAGCCACCTACCTATAATTCATTGTTCCTTCTAGAAATAGACGTGATGTGATGCAACTAGAGTTTATATGGTCTTGAACTAGGCTAATGGTTCAGTTTTTTGGTGAAACTTTTGACTCCAACAAATGGTAACATAAAACTTCATTCTCATTCCCCCTTTAACTTATTTCTTATTGAGATATAATTAACATCTCATAAAATTCACCTTTTAAAAAGTACACAGTTCATTGGTTTTTTAGTGTATTCTCAAGGCTGTGCAATTGTCACGACTCTCTAATTCTAGAATATTTTCATACTCCTATAAGAAACCTTGTATTCTTTAAGAGTCAGTCCCAATTCCCCCATCCCCATACTCAATGCTCTGGAAACCACTAATGTACTTTCTGTCTCCATAAGTGTTCCTGTTCTGGACATTTCATATAAATGGAATCATACAATTATGTTTCCTGTTGTATCTGGCTTATTTCACTTAGCACAAGGTTTTCAATGTTCATGCAAGCTGTAGCATGTATCAGTAATTCAGTCATTTTTATGGCCAAATAATATTCTATTGTATGAACATACTATGTATTTCTTTATTCATTCATCAGTTGCTAAGCATTTAGGTTGCTTCCACTTCTTTAGCTATTATGAATAATGTTGCTTTGAACATTTGTGTACAAGTTTTTATGTGGACATGTATTCTCATTTCTTTATGCTTAACTTTTTGAGGAAGTGGAGGCTGTCTTGCACAGTGACTGCTCCATTTTACATTCCTATCAGCAGTGCTCGAGGGTTCTGGTTTCTCTAACATTTATCTCACCTTTTGATTTATCCAACCTAGTCAGTACAAAGTAATATCTCATTACAGTTTTGATTTGCCTTAACCTGATGGCTAATGATGTTCAACATCTTTTTATGTGCCACCTGTATATCTTCTTTGTAGAAATGTTTATTCAGATACTTTGCCTATTTTTCAGTCTGGTTAACTGTCTTCTTCTTACTGAGTTGTAAGAGTTCTTTATATTCTAGTTACAGGTCCTTTAATCAATATATAACTTGCAAATACTTTTTACCAAAATGTCAGTTGACTTTTCAGTTTCTTAATAGGGTCCCTTTGATGCACAAACATCTTAAATTTTGATGAAGTCCAACTTATCTGTTTTTCTTTTGCTGCTTATGTTTTTCGTGTCATTTTTGAGAACCCATTGCCAAATCCAAGGTCACAAAGATTTACCCATTTTCTTCTACGAGTTTTATATAGCTTGACAGTACATAAGCCTTTGATCCATTTTGAGTTAATGTTTGCATATCATGTGAATGCAAATGTACAACTTCATTCTTTTGCATTTGGCTATCTAGTTGGCCCAACATGATTTATTGAAAAGACTATTCTTTCTCCATTAAAGGGTTTTGGCACCCTTGTCAAAAATCAATTGACCATGGATATATGGGTTTATTTCTAGATTCTCAGTTCCATTGCTTTGTTGTATGTGGTTATCCTTATGCCAGTACCAAACTGTCTTTATTACTGTTGCTTTATAGTAAGTGTTGAAATTTGCAGTGTTAAGTCCTCCAACTCTGTCCTTTTTCAAGATTGCTTTGGCTATTCTGGGTCCCTTGCATTTTCACATGAATTTTAGGCTCAGTTTACCAACTTCCACAAAGAAACCAACTGAAATTCTCTTAGGGATTGCTTTTCATCTGTAGATTGATTTGACGAATATTGCTATATCAACAATATTAAGTCTTCTGGTCAATGAACATGGGACATCTTTTCAGTTGTTTAGATATTGATTAATTTCTTTCAGTGATCTTTTTTCTTTAATATATGTATTTTTATTAAAGTATAGTTAGTTTACAATGTTGTGTCAATTTCTGCTGTACAGCACAATGCTTCAGTCATACATGAACATACATATATTCATTTTCATATTCTATTTCAGCATAACTTACTACAAGATATTGAATATAGTTCCCTGTGCTATACAGTAAGAACTTGTGGCAATCTTTGATAGTTTCCAGGGTATACATTTTATTATTTTTTGGTTAAATATATTCCAAAATATTTTAAACATTTTGATCCCATTGTAAATAAAATTGTTTCCTTAATTTCATTTTTAGATTTAGGTGTATAGAAATTGATTTTTGTACATTGATCTTGTATCCTGCAATTGTGATTAACTCATTACACTAATAGTTTTTTAGTGCATTATTTAGGATTTTCTGTATACAAGATCATGTCATCTGCAAACAGAGATAGTTTTATTTCTTCCTTTCAATCTGGATAACTTTTGTTTTATTTCTACTATATATTTTTCAGTGAATTTCTTAGTGTATTATCTGGGAATTACAATTAATAATACCTTAATTTATAACAGCCTCATTCAGATTGACACCAAGTTAATATCAATACTATATAAAATATTTGCTCCTATATAACTCCATTCCCTCCCCTTTCTTTTGTGCTGTTATTCTCATACAAATTACATATTTATACATTATGTATCCATTGATACAGATGTATAATTTTTGCCTTATGCATTTGTCTTTTAAATCAGATACAAGAAAAAAGTTACAAAAGTAGGTTTATACTATTTTATATTTAATTACGTAGTTACCTTTACCATTGCTCTTTATTTTTCCCCGTGAATTTGAATTACTGTCCTTTCACTTTGGCCTGATTTCTTGTAGGGCAGGTTTGTTAGACTTGAAATTTCTGTTTTTGTTTACCTAGGAATGTTTTAATCCCCCCCTCCTTTTTTGGTAGCAAAACATGATCAGCTTTATTATGCAGACAGGTATCCCTCTACATTTTTAAAGAATTTAGGAATGTATAAATAGACAAGTTCTTTAGAAAGGAAAAATTCAAGAATGAATAAAGCCTTCCAATTTTGACTTTATAACTTTCCAGCAGCAATGGTTAAAGTGATTCCAAGATATATGACAGCACCTTAAAAGTAGCTGATCTATTTCCCCAGTAACATTTCTCATAACAATGTGTTAAAGTTACAAATACTCATACGCACAAATAGCTAATTTCTAAGAAAAATACGCACAGTACTGCAGTATAATGAATGTGGTATCTGCAATAACTTATTATTAGACAATTTTTAACATACACGATACCACTATTTTTTTTTTTTTTTGTGTCCATTCACAGGTTAAAAGTTGTTACTGGAGCCCTCTGTTCTGCACATATTTTACCTGGTGTTTAATACACACAATGCAGGTTTTTTAAAGACCTCTCATGTTTAAAGCTAAGATCAGTGAAACAAGACAACAGTGCAAGAGGTGGAGAGATGTTACGTGACCATATAAAAGTTTGTTCCAGTGAAGTGTCTATATAAGACTAGAAGAAAAGATTGGTTGATGAGCTTCCTGTTGGAAATTGTCCTGTTGGTGCACCAATAAAGGATTACGAGATACTCCAGCAGCTGCAACTTGACCAAAAGGGGTTACCACTGGCTTTGTTTGTCCAAATGCTGCAAAACCTGCACCATTGGGCTGTTGGAAAAAAGCTGTCTGTTAAGGGAAAGCCTCTTGGGCTGGGAAGGCAGGCTGCTAGAAGACGCCACTAAAGCTGGTGGGAAGAATATAGGGAGCAGGAGTACCGAACCCTGCAGGCATGCTCACTGATGCGGAGCCAAATGTCGCTGCTGTTGCTGCTTTGGCATTGGTCCGAAATGGATTTGTAGAAGATACCGCAGAAGGACCAGCAGCAGCAACAAATGGATTTGTGGAAGGTGTAGCTCCAAATGGAGCAGGCACATTTGAAGGAGCAGGCTGTGTCTGTGCACAAGCACTCACTGGCACTGTTCCAAAAACATTATTACTGCTAGCATTACTCCTGGAAGTGTATGCATTACTGGAGGTGGCTGCAGAGCTGAAAATGCTGTCTAGTTCTGCCAGGGCTGCATACTTATCTGAAGATGCACTTGATTGACTGGGAACTGAAACCACAGAACCAACAGGAGCTTTACCTGCGGTCCCAAAGCCACTACCCCGATCACCAGCTTGCCCAGTACTGAAGATATTGTCTAAATGACCAAGTGCTGCATATTTGTCTGTAGTCTGTAGACCAGCTTTGTTCACTGAAACTTTACTAACAGCTGATGCTGTTTGATGACTCTGGGAAGTATTGAAGGTTCCAAAATTAGCACTGGAGCATTTGGGGAAGTTATCAAAATGAGCAAAATTAGCATTTACTGATCTAGCACATCCACCTGTAATTTGCGGCTGAAAAGAAGAGTGACTTGCTGGAGGAAAACCTCCAAAATTACACGAACCACTAGACTGTCCAAATGCGTTAAAGTTTGCAAAATCTGCATTTGCAGAAATTCTGAGCTGCATGACTATTGAAATGTGCAAAGTTAGCAAAATTGGCTGTAGCTGTTTGCTGAGGTGTTGGAGCAGCAAAGATGTCTGAGCCAAAATCACTTAAAAGTCTCCTTTATTTTTGAAGGGTAGTCTTTTCTGGATATAGAATTCTTTTAGCACTTTTATAACTTTGACTATGTCATCCCATCACCTTCTGGCCTCTATAGTTTCTGATGAGAAATCAGCTCTTAAAACTGTTGTGAATCTCTTTTACCTAATGAATCATTTCTCTCTTGCTACTTTCAAGATTCTCTGTCTCTTTCTTTTGACATTTTGATTATCATGTGTCTATGTATGAAATGCTTTGAGTTTATTGAGCTTTCTATGATACGTAAATTAATGTGTTTTTTCAAATTTGGGCAGTTTTCAGATATTATTTCTTCAAATATTATTCCTGCCTCTTCTCTCTTTTCTCTCCTTCTGGGATTTCCACATGATAATATGCTTGATGGTGTCCCACAAATCTCGGAGGTTCAATTCCTTTTCCTTCATTCTTTTTTCTTTCTGTTCCTCAAAGTGGATAATCTCAATTGACCTACCTTCAAGCCCACTGATTCCTTCTTTTGACTGCTCAAATCTGCTGTTGGGTTACCCAAGTAGATTTTTCATTTCAATTGTACTTTTCAACTCCAAAATTTCTATTTGATTCAATTTTATAATGTCTGCCTCTTTACTAATATTTTCTATTTGGTGAGACATCATTCTCATGCTTTCTTGTTTTATAGAGCTGCTTTTATTTAGTTCTTTGAACATGCTTAAAATAGCTGATTTAAACTCTTTGTCTAGTAAGTTCAAAGCCTTAGCTCCCTCAAGGACAATTTTTGATTGTCTTTCTTCCCCAAGTATGGGCCATATTTTCTTGTTTTTTTGGGGGGGTTATGTCTCATAATTTTTGTTAAAAACTGGACATTTTACATAATATAATATGGCAAGTCTGAAAATCAGATTCCCCTTCCTCAGGTCTTTTGTTGCCGTTGGTCATTATTGTTGTTCTTGCTGTTTGTTTATTTAGAGATGTTTGTGTATAAATTACGTAAAGTCTGTATCATTTACTGTATGGTCACTGAAGTCACTGTTCGGCTAGATTAGTGATTAGCTAATGACTAGACAGGATTTACCTTAAGTTCCTGGAACCAGTAAGTCTCCCCGCCTCGTCAAACGGCTCTATATGTGTGTTGAGGCATGTTATCAACACTCAGCCATGTGCTCTAACCTGGCTGGCCTACACTTAAATTCATAGTCATTCTTTGGTGGGGAAAATGTACACTATACATGCTATTAGTGATTATTTTCTGGCACAAGTTAGTTACTTGCTCTGAACTATAATGGATCAAATAAATGTCCAAAATATTAAAGAATCATATTAAATTCCCAAGATGTTTTATTAACTGGAAGGTAACAAAAACTATGCTATAAATAACTCCTTATTGTCCTAACCTATTTTTGCACTAAATTCAATGCTTTAGGAGAAATAATTAATTACGGTTTGCTGCATTAGAAATTCCAAGTTTTGTCCTTTAACTAAATTATCTTTTTGGTTGTATTTGTATTTTGCTCATTAAACTACTATCTTTTCTAAGATGATTTTAAGAAATAATCCAGAGGCCACTTTGATTTTGCTTACCTAAGATGCTGTCAATATAAATTCTTTAATTTTCTTTTATTAAAGGTGAAGTGGGTTATGAAAAAACCATATACTTTCAAGTAACTATGGACTTAGTGATAAAAGAGAACTTTAAAATCTGGCAAACAACACTGTCTGATAGTTGGAAATATTCTGGAGAAAAAAAGTTTCCTTGGCTTAAAGCTGAGAAGTCATTTGAGTTAGTCTGGCATGCAAATTAATGTGCTTGAGTTTAGTGAAGGAAGGTATGTGAATGTCTTGAAGATGAGCAGTTAGGATTATAAATGATAAGGAAGGATGGCAAAGTACAAAGAAAAAAATGATTGAATTTAACAGTCCCCAAAGAACAATGTTCCAAATCTTGCTCAAAATTTTTCAGACTGCATTTTTTTTTTTTTGGTGCTGTGATCATTTATGACTTTTGGAATAGCACATACAACAAGAATTAATCTAACTGGAGAAGAGTCATTCTAATTGAAGGGAAAGTATATAGGCAACAGTAAAATGCCAACTCTGGAAGAAATCTACTTGTAGTGGAATGCCTCTTTAGAGTAGGGCCTGGCACACAATAGGCACTCAGTCAGTATTTGTTGAGTTTGTTGAATAAATTATACTAAAATTTATTATGAAGAGAACACACTGAGCTGAGGTTTATTTTTTACTGAGCATAGGGGAAAGTATTTGCTAAGCAAGCACGCATCCTTAACACAAAGAAATGTTAGCCTAGTGTAGGCTGACTGTGGGGTATAGAGAAAATATTTCTGTATATAAATAAATTTTGTTGAAAACTTGGGATCTTGGGCTAAGAGTAAGCCTTAGGAAGGTGATTTACAACTGTATACATAGTGACAGAACTCCAGGGGCACTTACCTAACTCTGGAGGTAAATGTTTACATTTCAAGGAAAAATGTGGCCAGGGACCTTGGCGACATTTCTAGATCATAAAAGTTAAAGACATATTTGGCCCTTGGAAAGATGCATTTATATTCAAAGAGGCTGGAGTGAGAGCCCAGAATCCTTTTCATTTTGTCTCCAAAGAGGAAAGGTTTCATTCCGTCCTTTCAAGAGAGAAGGAAGAGGCAGCTGCCTCTTTCTTCTGTATTTAAAGAAGAGAAAACCCATTTCTCTGTTCCTCACCTGTGATACAGACCTGGCATGTGTAGGAGATTTGACCTGGCTTTCACCGTGTTCACCCAGGGGTACAAAGTGGGGTATGGCGGGGACTCGAGGTCATTATTTGCTTTTTAACTTAATAACAATAAGCTGCTTCTGATCCAGAACACTCTGTGTGTGCATTCAGAATAAAATTAATAAATATGAATATTAAAAACCCAACACAGACCAATTGTTTTCAAGAACTGTTGTCACAGCAGCATTTGCATTCAAATAAGAATGTGCAATTTTTTTAAAGCGCTTACAGGATTCTCAAGTATAGCACTTGAAAATAATAACATTGTAGGTTATTTTTTAAAAGTCCATAAGTCTGAGTTCTCCCCAAATCTGATTGGCCATCTAATTAATAGGGCCAATTACAGGGATTTTACAAAAATTAAAGCTCATTTGAATTGTATGACTCTAAAGAGATAAGAGCTTTTCTTTAAAAATCAGAACCAAAAAGAAATGCTAAAATCTGGAAGGTTTATATTTTATATTGTTGTTGTTAAGATGATTCCAATTGTTTTTAACTTAAAAAGAACATATCACATCAACTGGGAGACAGGCCTTCTATGAAGGAACAGCTACAGATATTATTTCATTTCCTGTCCACAGACTTTTGAAATAGCTTAGAAAACACATAATACTGTTCAATTTGTGGTAAAGGATAAAACTTTTATGTTCGATGCTTTTGGTTACATTCAGATCAAAATGATAACAGATACAGAGAAGTCAGATAATGAGATTCTGGAAATTAAGTGGACTTTGTGGCAGCAGAAAATAACTGACCTCTATTTTCATTTTGTTTTGGCTATGAATGGCTTCCAACTCAGATGCAAGAATTGTGTCGGCAAAGCCAAGGGCAAGCCTCGAAGGAAGGTGCGTTCGTGCCCAGCTTCCTGGCTTCCATAAAGGTTCAGGCTCCTTGGGGTGGCCGCTCAAGATCTAGCCCAGTTTCACACTTTCTACCTTTTCCTATCTCTTCTCCCCATCTCCTGATAGATACTATGCTCCAGCAATGACAGGTTATCTAAAATTTTGCAAACTTGCTCCATGACTTTGAATATATTTTCCCTCTCGTTTAGAATAGTCTTCCCAATTTAACCACCTTTTCCTCCTGGCAAACTCCAATTCATCCCTTTGGATTCTACTCAGGCATGGCTTTCTCCTCTGTCAGATCTGCCTAGATCCCCCTTCCCCATAGCAACTCCACGACTCTTTCTGTTGCATATACAGACGTCTGTCCTTGCATCCATCATCCTATTCTATAATTACCTGTTTACATTTCTGTATCATACATTTCTGTGTTTTATATTTCCTGTGCTTAACACTGTACCTGGCACAGAGTTGTCACTCAGTGTTTGTTAAATGGGTTAACGAATGGACGCTTGGATGGATGAGTGAAAGAAGGTGTTTGGTTTTATTTTCCTCATTCTTGATCAGTATCATAGAAAAAATAATTTAGAGTATGAAAGGGCTAACTTTGGGCATTGCATAACCAGTCTCCCACTCAGACAAGCAGCCTTAATATAGCATCTCTCCCAAAGGCTCAACCAGCTTGAACATCTCCAGTAAGAAATCTCTACTTTCTGAGTAAATGTATTCTATTTTTGGATGGTTTTCATTTTTATAAGGTTTTGTTTATTTATGCTGTTTATCTGAAATGTGCTTTCTTGTAATTTCCATCTATTTATTCTAGATTTTGCCTGTGTAGTAACACAAAACAAGTGCGCTAGCTGTTCCATTGTCAAATCTGGTAAGAGTCAGCAGGGGTAAGCTGAGTCTTCTCTCCAGGCTAAATGCACAGTTAATTCAACCCTTTCTTGTCTCTTGTGGTTTCTAGACCTTTCCTCAGCCTGGTCACCTTCCTTGGTATAGTCTCCCAATGTGACTCTTAAGCTGCAATATCTACATTTAAACATGAGGCTCCAGATGTGTTCTGCCTCATGTCCAGTAGATTTGTTACTTACTGCATATGAACACTGTTAGTTGGAGAAGCTAATGTCACAGGAGGCTGTCTTCTCTAGCCCTCCTACCAAAATTCACATTTCTGGAGTTCCTACTGCTCTTAGAGGGAGATTCTACTTTATATTCATAGCTAGAGGGTGATCTGTCTTTATTATAAAGCTCAGTACAGTGAGTATGGGTTTATGGGCTGGTGAAAAAAATATTTCACAAAGGGAACAATAAACAAACTGGTGCCAAGAGATTAGGACAGCATTTTCTTAATGCACAAATTGGGGCTTCCAGGCAAGCTGACAATTGCTTCCCGAAATGTCACTAGCTCAGTACATACAAAAGAAGATGTAGATGTGCTAAAGAGGCAAAGCTTTTAGCAACGTTATGTGCAGATTCAGTCTAAAGAGACAACTCCACTCTGCACCTCCACACATAGACAGACGAAATGATTGTTTCCATCAGTTTTGCCAGGGTGCACTGGCAAATGATGCAACAGGGCTACCAAGGCCAGATGAAAGCCAAGAAAACAGTTGTATCTGAACTGGAGCTGATCATGCTATTCGTGTGAATGTTACCCTGATCAAGAGGCTCTTCAGCAACAGATTAAAAGACAGTTATCACACAGCTTCCTTGTTCAGGAGATACTGATTAAATAATACCCACCTAAGTGGGCAAAATGAGATTTCCCAGCATCAGCCGTAGATCTCATCTTTTCATGTCAACCTCTTCCACAATCTCACATGGCCACTTTGACTTCAACTTTGTTGACAAGGGAAGAAATCACGAGAAGCCTATGCTGAGGAAGACACAGCACAAGACACAAGACTCCTGTCTTGTCATAAAGCACTTTTAGTTAGTTACCTGGGTCAAAAAATAACTCTCACAGTGCTATTCTATATTCTGTGCATATTGCCTATTAAAGGTCTACATAGGAAACAGCCTGAATTCAGTAATTACACATGCACGCGCACACACAAGCTCAGCATTTTAAAAACAATACTGGGTTTCTGCTGAGGATTTTGATGATTTTTTTCTTGGAAGTTTCAGAGGCTTGCCTCAGTCAACCTCTTCTCCCATACATGTAAGAAGATGAATGTCTCCCAAACCACACAGCGCTCACTGAATACTGATAAAACGTAGCCACAGTTCAAAGTGAACTTCTACAATCTTACATTTTCAAAGATTACAGAGAAAAGTCTTTGGATTCTTGACAAACGCAGTAAATCCTTTACCCTTTTCTTTCTTATGGGTTAAAGTACACGCTGATGTGTGAATCAGTGGTCTCTATCTGCTGATATTTCTTCTGGAGACATGGAGTATCAGATATGTGCTTTCTTATTCTGTGAGTTTCAGAGAGAAAAATTTTCTTCAGAAACAATTCTATGTGAAAGAGAAAAGGAGCTATGACTGATGAGATTTTGTATTAATCAATTTGTCGCAATTGTTTAACATGCTACGGCCAGTTAATAAATATAACAATCCAAAATGAAGAAAGATGTTCACTTAAAATGATAGTAAAAAAAATTGACTGATCTTCAGTGTTCACAGAAACTTAGAGCCGGAAGGGGCCACCATGACTGAATTTAACTTGGAATACTAAGAATTGCTTGTATTTCCCAATCTCTATGTGTTAAGCACTGTACTGATCATTTACATGTATTTTCTTATTTACTCTCCAAGAAACACTACAAGGTAGATATTGTAATTATCTCCCTTTCTCAGGCAAGGCAACTGAGGCCCAGAGAGGTTAAGTGATTTTTTTCAAATTCACACAAGGGGTAAGTTGAAGAACTGCCTCTTAACTTCTGTCTATCCTGGCCTGTTTTTTTAATTCTAGAGAAAGAGAAACTGAAGGCCAGAGAGGATCAACTATTTTTTCCAGGTTGGACGTGTCCGCAGTGGCAGGGTCACGGCCATCAGCCAAGCCACCTGACACGTCATCTAGTGCCCTCTCTGTGGCTTCCGGCCTCCAAGCTCTTCAGGGAGATAGAACATGTTCCAGACAGTTGAATCAATATTCTTTCTTCGACAAGAACTCAAAACAAAAGCTGAGCAGGAAGTCACCTTGGTTTTGTCTTGCAAAGCTTATTTACTAAAAGGAAAAATAGAAAAATCTTCTGTCCCTTAAAATAGCCCTTTCTGGGTCTGCGGCTACATAATGGGCATACTCCGGCAAATGGAAGCGGGTTGATAGTGGGGCGCAGAAGAGCTGTCTTTGCGCAGAAAATGATTCAATAGACTTGAGTTCACTGGCTGCTTTAGGCACTGGTTACGTGGTACATCCATTACTAGGGAAAAGCTAAGAGCAGTTTTGAAAGTCATTCTCAGTAAGCCCAGAAAAAAATATGATCTATTAAAAATAAGAAAATGTGTTTTGGCTGCTGTTATTGATGCTTGGATGCTGGCTGATATTTAAGTAAGGCCGAGTGGGGGGCTGGAAGGCATGTGAGCATGTGTTTCATATAAGCCTGAAGGCACCAGTCACTGGGTTTATCCGAGGTTGGTGCAGGTCACAAATGAAACCAATGACCTGGGTTCAGACTGATTATCTAATGATTCCATAGTGTGTCAGCTTTGTCCTCCCTTTTGTACCCTGGCCTGTGCTTTGCAGTCCCTCGGCACGGAACACAGATCATAGCATATAGTAGGTGCTCGATGATTGTTTGCTGATTCAATGGGGTTGACTCAGATTACCAAAGTTCAAAGGGCTGGACTCCACTTACTGGAAAGACTTAAGAAATATAAAAGACGACATAAAGGAGCTATGTGTTCTTTTATGAGGCGCTTTGACTGAAACAAAAGGTTTACAAGTATTATTTTCTGGGGTTTTTTTTGCATTGTTTTTTCCCCCTCTATACACTGGGCAACTACAGCTCCAAGCAGATCTGTCCTTGGCTCCAAAATGAAATGCTGAGATCTCAATTACAATGTGCGAGAGAATTAACCCTACGTCACAATATGGTGTTGGGAAAAGTGTGGTGTACACTTTGCCAAGTTCACGATGACACAGAAGTGCTCACACCTTCCCCTACACACACACACAGTGCCTACTTACAAAGCCAGTAGGGCCGCAGGTAGTCCTAACTAAGGAAGGAAGGCTCTTCCAACCAATGTTAATCTTTCTTTACTCAAGGGCAAAAGCGGTCAGAGAAAAGCTCATCTCCTGAGATAGATGGAAACAGCAACTGAGCCCTTTGGCATCATCCATTCTTCACCTCGATGTCTCCTCAGTTCAGTCTTCCATAAAGACATTTCCTGCACATCATTTATAAACTTGAAAGGGAGGCAATTGATCAGAGCACTTGTTCCAATATCCTGGGGGAGGAGAGCTGGATTTAAAATAACCTTAAAATGTACCTGCAGCTGCCCATTTCTCAGGGCTGTTTTGAGAAGAAAAGGTCAGCAATGAAACCTTAAAGCAAGTAAATGTTACGTTGCTTCCAAAGGGGTCATACATTAATTCCTTGAATTTTATTGCTTAGAAGCAATAAAATAATCCTTTAAAAAATACCTAGTAAATGTCAGATGTACAGACTCCCCTGGTTTTCCTGCCACTCCTCTCCCAGCCTCTTGAGACATTAACCCAGCAAGACATGCTTTGAGGCTTTGCCCTTTAAACTTCATACTAGTTGTGTGACTTTGGGGAAGCTGCTTAATCCCTCTGGGACTCAGTTTCCTTGTCTGTAAAATAATACCCGTATCTTCAGAAGGTTGCAAGAATTAAATTAGGTAATGTACCTAAAAACCCTGGTAAGTAACAGATGCTCCATGAATTAGTCCCTTTTTCTTCCCACCTACTCCCTCAATATAACACCAAGAAAACTCAGTTCCTGCTCTTCAGAAATGTATAATCTAGTGATCAAATCAACAATAATACACTTGAAAACAATTAGGTAAGAGTGTCAGGCAGCAGATGGTGGTAAAGATCCAAAGGGGTTCCAAAAAGTGCTCATGGAAGCTTCTTAGAGGAGGGAAGATTTAGAGAAGATATCTCATTGTCATCTTTGCATTTTAAAAATGTATGTAGAGAGATTTTTAAGTGTACAAATGAAGGAATGAGCTCTTAAGGTGACGTCTTAAGTCACACAACTTATAATGAGAAGTACTGGGATTCAATTCCAGGTTTTCTGGTTCCAGGTGCAGTGCTTTTCCCAAAGCAAAGAGGCTGAGCCTGGACGGGCAGAGAGGATTTGGTTAGGCAGAGGGAGTATGAGGCAGGAGGTACAGCAAGAAAAGAGATACAGATACGACAATATTTGCTATCAGAGCAGAACTACCTCATGTTCTCACCACCAATTCCATCTACCCTGATGCATTCACTCTGCCTTCCTTCTTGCAGTGACACGCAACACGCTCTTCCTTTAATCCAAGCCCAAAGACTAGATTCCAACCCATCTCACCTTTTTAAGGGCTCTATGCCTGCAATTTTCTTATTTCTCACTTTTCATCAATTTCTCTCCCTAGTCATAGAAAACCCTTTCAGAAGAGCTGTCTCCAGTTGCTATCTTTATTTCCTCACTCCCCTTCCTCTTTTCTCAGGCTCCCAGTTCTGCCACTCAATGGAAACGGCAATTATCACGGCCCACAATGACCCCTATCTTCACCAAATTCAGTAATCATTCTCAGTTCTGATCTTTATTCCTCTCTCGGCAGTATTTGGCATGGCTGATGACTCCTCCCTTCGGAGACCTCTTTCTTCTCTAGGGCTCCAGAAATCCACGTTCTTCTGCTTTTCTACTTATTTGGCAGATACTTCACAGCCTTCTCTGCTGGCCCCCTTTTCTTCTCTGCCAGACTCCTAAAGGTTAGAGGACAAAAGCTCGATTCTTGGACCTTATTATGGGCTAAATTGTGTCCTCTCAAATTCCTATATTGAAGCTCTAACCTCCAGTACCTCAGAATGTGACTGTGTTTGGAGATAGGACCTTTAAAGAGGTGATTAACTTAAAATGAAGTCTTTAGGGTGAGCCCTAATCCAGTCCGACCCGTGTCCTTATTAGAAGAAGAAATTTGGACACACAGAGATACCCAGGGCACACATGCGCAGAGGAAAGCCCATGTGAGGACGCAGCAAGAAAGTGGCCATCTACAGGCCAAGGAGAGGCCTCAGGAGACATCAACCCTGCCGACACTTTGATCCTGGACTTCTACCACCCAGAACTGTGAGAAAATAAATGTCTGTTCTTTAAGCCAGCCAGTCTGTCCTGTTTTGTTATGGCAGCCCTAGCAAACTGATACAAATGATCTTCTCTGCTTTCAGTGTCTATACACACCCTCCTTCTGGTTTCATCCAGTGCCATGGCTCTAAATACCATCTATTTGCTGACAAGACCCAAATTTCTACCTCTAGCCTGCCCATTTCTTATAGCCAACTACCTACGCCACATCTCCAGTTGGAGGTCTAACAAGCATCTTTAACCTGGCAAAAAAGCCCCCAGTATTTTCTTACTCCAAGACCTATGCTTTTAACCACTGTATTATATTAGAGCTAGTTCCTCGTACATCTCTATTAATGTGAGCTGTGACTGCATTATTAGTTTTTCCTTTGGTCTATTTGTTTTTGTTCTTATCAAAATACTGGTGACTCACACGGTACTTGAGATATTTTTCACTTGGAGTGCTGTCAGGACAAATATTCCTCATGATGTACTTTGGCAATTGACTTTTAAAAACCTAAATGCAGTTCTTTGACTTTAGTCTTGTTAAATTTCATCTTCTTGGTTTTGATCTATCCTTATAGCAGATCAAGATTTTGGAACTCATTTCTGTCACCCACCATGTTACTCTCTCCCTTATCTTTGTGTCATTTACAAACTTGATCATTACAAACACAACTATTTTCATCTAAGTTTTAAAAAAAAACAATTTGAACAGTGCAAGATCAAGAATAGAACTGTGGGGGCACTTGAACATCTAATAATGTGCCCTCTGGCAACGGCTACCCAAGCAGTTGCAGATATAGCTAACTAAACCACCATCCATCCCTTGTATTGCCATCTTGTTCTCTAGGATGTCATATGAGATTTTGTCACATGCCCTGCTGGAACCAAAATATCGCAGAATGATGGTAGAGTGGTAGCAGTGAGAAAGGAAGAGAGATGAGATCTCTCAGAGGGACATGAATTTGACGGCCTTTGGGTAGGAGAAGAGAGTAGGGACATTCAAGCACAGTGCAGAGGGTGCATCCTGACAACTCACAGATTGCAAATGTGGGCTTTACTTTTCATTCTACCCAGAGGGTTTTAAAATTTGATAAGTTGCCCAACAACACAAATGACTCTCAATAGCGTTATGCTGAGTAAAAAAGGCAATATACTCTATGATTCTATGCATATGATATTCTAGAATATGAAAACTATTCTGTGGTGGAAAAAAACCAGATCAGTGGTTACCCTGGGTGGAAAGATCTGGCCAGGAAGAAGCACAAAGGAACGTTCGGCAGTGCTGGAAATGTTTTATATCTTTTGTAAATATCTTCTCCCACTCAGTCAGCAGTCTTTTCATTTTGTTGACAGTTCCCTTCCCTGTGCAAAAGCTCTTCAGTTTGATGTAACCCCATTTGTTTATTTTTTGCTTTTGTTCCTTTGCCTGAGGAGACACATCCAAAAAAATATTGCTAAGAGCATACTGCCTATGTTTTCTTCTAGAAGTTTTATGGTTTCAGATCTGACATGTGACAATTTAATCCATCTTGAGTTTATTTTTTGTATGTGGTATGAGAGAGTAGTCCAGTTTGAGTCTTTTGCACACAGTAAGTTCTTAGTAAATAACAGGATCCTGTCTTAAGGGCTTCAGTGAAAGATGTTGTCAAGATCAGCAGTCGGGGTGAGTGGTAAACAGGAGGACAGTGCTAACCTTGACAGAAACAGGGAAGTTGAGTTGGGATTTGGGGGAAAGAGTAGGCAGAGGATAAGACGTGTCCAGTTCTAGGCAAGTGGAGTAGCGGTGATGGCTGGGTATTTGAGCTGCAGCGTGTACCAGGCATCTGAAGACAGGAAAGTGAAGTTTACAGCAGACATCAGGGCTGGACAAAGTTGCAAAGAGTCCCCTTTAAATAGGTTACAGGTGGAGACATAAGAGTGGGTGAGAACTTGGAAGCAGATAGTAGAGAGGCAAGCCAATGTTCAAGGAGTGAACCTTGAAGACCATCCACGAGTTAGAAGCAAGAGGGAAAAGTAGAGAAGCCGGAATCTGTCCCCAAAACCAAGAGGAGAGAGTGTTTTAAGGAGAGAGGTGTGAATGAACAGAAGCTTGTGGAAGCATAACAGAGAAAAGAGGTCTCCATTCACTTATCAAGCGATAGAGAGACCATGAGGCCTGAACAAGGGCTTATGACAGCCTGTTTGGCTTGCTTGCTTCTCCGGGTGGCGGGTTTTTCTCTGACAGTCAGGCCACAGTGTCACGTAGAAACCAAGTGTCACGTTCTTTAGGAAACAGAATCATCTGGATGCAGTCATAATTCTGGTAGTCCTACTGTGGTTGAAGCAATATATACCATCATAGAAAAGAAAAATAAAATGTCTTCTTTATATCAGGCATAATTAGACTTTGGGGGAACAGGGAGGGGAGGTCAGTGATAAGCTTTTAAATTTTTCATATTTCTTTTCCTTGTGACTTGGTATGAAACTGATTTTAAAATCAACATTATATTTGACATTAATTTATAAATATGAGACTAAAATGATATTTAGTTATATTATTTTCCTAAAATCCATGGCTGAGTTACATTAAATCTTCCAGCATTCCATAGTAAGTGAAAATGGTTTAAGCCAAGATAGCACTATGAGTTAAAAATCTCTTTTTAAATATTCTATAGCTTGTAATAGCCTATAATGAAAAAGAATATGAAAAGAAATATATATATGTGTGTATAACTGAATCACTATGCTGTACACTAAAAATGAACACAATATTTTAAACTGAATATACTTCATTAAGGAAAGCTTTTTTAAAATCACTACTTTAAACAATACTATACTGGAGATATACAGTTATTTTAAAGCCTTTGATTATAGTCATTATTAATGAGATTAAATGTGCTGGGAAAGAATAAGATCTTTATCTTAGCTCAGTGCCAAATTTTCTGTTTGACATCAGTTGTACATTGATACTAAAGAAATGTATAAAAATGCACTCAATCTAAAAAAAAGCTATAATATTAATTCCCCAATCATCATTATTTCCCAAAATTCTTCTTAAAAGTGCTCTTAGGAAATGTATTTCCAGAAACTCATGAAATTGCACTTGGGATTTCCTCTGTTCATAAGTTTAGCAAGCTACTGGTTTATCCGCTTAGCAAATAAAGCCACAGGAAGGGTTTTGCAAGTTTCATCTATTTCTGTTGTTACCATTTTCCACTAGGCTGCCTAGCCCGCTTCTTTAAGCCTAACTTAAATGTTCCAAATGTTAGCAGTTTTCATTTACAGCTTCCAAGTGATAAGATCTACAAAAATTTCAGAATTCATATATGAAATCAAATTCTCAAGACTCACCCAGAGACCAAGCTATTCAACTTTTCCAAATGCCAGGCACAAGGATGTATTTACTCACTGACAAATTTCAGTCAATTGTCCAGGTATCTTTTGTTTCCCTTCTAAAAGGTGGGTAAATATACTATAAGACAAAGGAAATGTGTGCTTTAATTACTAATGTGCCTACACCTTATTTCTTATGGGCACTATTTTAGTACTGAAAGTAACTGGCCATATTTAAATAAATAAAATGTATCATTATCACAATACGTCTTGAGATAATCCAGAATTCTCCTTCAGCCTGTTTCAAAATTAGTTATAAACTAGTAAATGGTGGGAGAGGAAAAAAAGTGACAAAACATCAAAAAGCCTCATGACAAACCTGACTTCCACCACCAAAGTATTTTGACGTGAGCTGACATCTTTTTCATCTTGAATAGTATTAAAAATTGTTTAATTAGGATTGCACGGTTTGCTTCAAATTTAAATCCAGTGAAGGTCTTGTTGTATAGTAACTTGTAAAAGATTTTCACAACAAGGTAAGCTGTAATCACCTGATCTTGAAAAGGAAGAAATTTCAAGAGAGTCTTCTATTTGCGAATGAAAGCATAAATTATATTCTTTTGTATTTGAAGTCATCCATCTTCTTTTAAACTTCATTTATCACATGCTCTCTAACCTAGTGTAATGGTTAAATCTTTCATGGAATTCTTTGTTTTCATGTACAGTCAACTCTTGATTACCTCAATTCAACAATACAATTGAACAAATATTGAGCATTTGTTAATGGTGCAGCTAATCTAAAACAGCAAACCGTTTTAAAAAAAATAATTCATATTTGGTTTAGTAATACATTATGATTTTATTATAAAAATACCTTGATTTGTATAGTGCTTTATAATGTTCAGAGTACTTTCATATACATTATCTCATTTGATTTTATGCAGATTCGGTTCCCTACTTAGGAGAGGCTGATTTGGCTTCAGCTGATTGATATTAATATTAATTTGCATTCACTAAGCACATACTGGCTGAACAGCAGGAGCAGGCGGCTGCTGGAGTGTGCTGGGGAGAAGGAGAGCTCGTCTGCGATTAGAGCTCTGAGGTGGACAATGGCGCTGATGCAAATAATAAGGCGGTAATGACCACACATACACACTGGCATATATGCCTTAATTTATTTTTCCATCGCTATTAACCACGGAAACGGGCATTTTGGAGGTTTAAAATGGATAGCTAATTATGATGGGCAAATAGGATGGCATAATAATTGTGTTTGGATGAGTCACTCACTCGAGATCTAGTAGTTGAAGAAACCTTTGTGACTATCCGTATTGACTCTGGGAAAAGAATTTAAATGGAAATGAACACAGTAACCACAGATAAGACTTCAGCAGCAGCTCAGAAAGGGGAGGCTGATAGCAGCAAATCCATTAGCAGAGGAGCGTTAGATACTGATTTAAGCCAAATAAGAAGCAGCAGCCATTTTACCTCTGGAAGCACACTCATACTTCGGCTTCACTGGGAGGGCAACAGGAGGCGTGCAGAGAATGTAAACAGTAGTTGTAGAGCCTGGGTTTGAAGTCCAGCTCTTGTACTTGTTAAATCTGAAATTCAGCTGTCCTAGCTGTAAAAACATTTCACTTGTCACAGGATTATGACGGGGATTCCAGGAAATAATGTGTATAAAGCACTCAACACTGGGCCTCGCACATAGTAAGCACTCAATAAATGGTAGCTATTGCTTGGAGTAGTTTTTAAAAATTATCTTAACTCATCACTTATCATCTCTGGGAGAACCAGCCACACTCTCACACGCAAGGCAGCTATTTGGAAACAGAGTGGCTGCAGCAGGCATCAGACAGTTGGTCCGGGCAGCAGGTGCAATATACAGGGGCAGGTCACTCGGAAGGAGGAAGGGCCAGGTTCATTGCTTTTATGCAGAGAGTGAGCTTAGGATAGACAGGAGTTTGCACAGACTGGCCAGCAGAAGCATTCTGACAGAGACAGGAAGCCAACCTCACTGCTTTCCATGGAATTACGAGGTGGACAGAAGGGGGAGAGGCCTTTGTCTTCTCTTTAAGTGTGGATCACAGGAGTCTTGACATCCAAGGCAGATCTCTCCAAGTCACCTCCAACTGTCAGAAGCGGATTGTGGGTTTGCAACCCCAGCAGCCTAGAATGAGAGGAGAGGCCCAGAGGGGTCTAGGCATGGAGAAAAGAAAATTAAACAAGGATCTAAAGCAGGAAGTCAGTCTGACTTGACTGATTAAGGCCCCTATCAGGACAGGAGCACATACAGGGGCCTTGGAAGGGGACAATCTGTCAGAAACAGAGGCTGTAAGGCAAGAATCAATGACCAATGCAGTGGTCATTCTGGATGAATGCAATGCCTTCCCAACAGAGAGGGAATGTGATGGGTTAGCCCAAGTTTCTTCAGACCGTGAAGTTCCTGTTAGTTTCTTCGGGGCCACAGATCCTTTTGGAAATCCAATGAAAGCTATGTATTGTCCCAGGAGAGAAGCAGATGTACTCCTACCCACAAGATGCTGCATGCAATTTCAGGGGATTTATGGACCACATTAAGCTCAGATGAAGAACTTCTGCTATCCAAAGTGATAGGTTAGACTGGAATCGGTACCGCAAAGATATGCTGGCAGTTCCAAATCTTAAGAGAGAATAAAACAGTCATCCAGTGTTTAGCTCAGTATTGAGCAAAATGGGAAACAGCTAGTTAAACTTTCTCATCAGCACATGGGCCTTAAGGGTCACAAGCAACAGTGCCATTTCATTCTCAAACAGCCTCCAGTGTCCACCAAAGGAACTGTACAAGCTCTAGTGAATTCTTCATGAGTCCTAAGGGCTATTCTAACAAGGAGGAATAAGAGAAGAGTGAAACTCGAGAAAAGTCATCCTCCCTGTTGGGCAAGAGATGGTTTCAGAATTTCAGCTCACAATCTGTCATTTACCTCTTTACATCTCTGCACTTTACGCTAAGAAGAATTTGTATGGGGCCTCAGAGCCACTGTTTCTTTTGCGTATTACCTTTCCCTTCCTCAGCTCTGCCACCAGCACAGACTCCATGGGAAAGATGGAAGAGCACTAGCTGAGCACTTCAATGGTCACAAATCGAGTCACCACCATAAATAATGGAATATTTCTTGTTTGGACACTTTCAAGTTCCACAACTCCAGAAATAGCAATTTAAATGACTTAATTTTCTTCTCCATTGACTTTAATGAAGATCTCCTTAGATTCAGCCATCCGGCAAACGTAAACTCTCAAATAGTGTTGCTGGTGTTTGACTTGGGCCAGGAATGTCTGAGCAACGGACTTTGGTTATGCAACTGAAATATGAATTTGGATTAGATGCTCTGATGACAAAGCCCTAGATGCTCATTTTAAAAGTTAGCACACTCCAATACAACTGCAGTGGCATTTCAGACCCTGAAGCCGATGGACCCAAAGTCAGCAGATGCTTACGCTGACTCTTTTTATTTTGTTTGGTTTTTCCATCAAGGACATCTTTAGCATCCACCTAGCACCCTGGGATTCTTGGATACTGGACCTCTCCCCTTCTTCTTGCCCCTGCTGGTTGAGCAAACCAAATACAGCCTTGAGCAAGTTCTGATAGGCTTCACGTCTGAGTGCCAGCACTGAGGAGGCCCTGGGGATCCTCTCAGCCACATGACCTCATTTGATGTTGGAGGACACCTGAGCTCAGAGATGGGCAACACTGGCTTTGAGAAATCTGGAGGCTGGACATTTAAGGGGCAAGGATAAACAAGGGTAGGATAAAGAGGAAAGTGGATATCAGAAAGCACCTGAGACAGAGAAGTGAAAGTTCTCAGCCCAGAATCACAGCCTGATTTTAGATTTAAGATTAGGATGTCAGTTTTCTTGGACTGAAGACATTGATAGCCTAATAATCCCAAATCACCTGGGACGGGCATAAGCGTTGTTAAAAGCACCTTCCTTTTTTGCATTTCCTGTGTTTTATATCATGACCTTAAGATGACATTAACAAAACCTTACTGTGTATACATTTAAATATAATGACAATTTAGATTAACTATTGTTAAATATTCTCCTTTAGTCATTGTAAAATGAATTATCATTTAATCACAAGTTTGTCCTCGGGCTAAACTAATAATTATCATGCCCTGAAAAATCCCCCTCACCTGCAGGCATTGTCAGGGCATTAGGCCACCAGTTTGAAAATTAATTTCTCTGAGTGGTGTCAATGAAGGTGACGTAATTGTCAGTGTGGGCCAGCACCTTTCTACCCTGACACCTCAAGATTAATGTCAGAAGAGCCCAAATGTCTTGGCTGGACAGGAATGATCTGGAACACCCAGAGAGAATGGGGTGAGACCAAACACAGACTCCCGTACTTTCAGTCTCAAAATAGAATCGCAGTTTGCGCATTGAACTGATACCTTGACTCCTAGGAGCCTGCTGACTTTTGATTTGGCCATGTTTATTCTACTCTTCTCTTCACCTCTCCCACTACAAACACTTGAGTGGTTACAGATTGTTTGATTTTTTTTAAACAAAAAGACAAGAAGAGCAAATGATGTCTACAGTAGCTTATGTTTACACAGCCCTAACAGTGAGCTGTACGCTGGGCACGCTTCTACATGCTCTATATGTTCACATCATCCCACTGAATCCTCACAGTAACTCTCTGAAGTCAGTACTGTGATGACCCTCACTTTACAGCTAAGAGGCATCAAGGCTATCACCGGTCAAGGGTTCCCCATTTAGTAAGGGGCAGATCCAGGAGGTGAATCTGGGTATGACTGGCCCCTCAAGTTCATGTGGCAGGCTCTTCTGCCTCCTAATCTACAAGTGTATATATGTAAGTGTTGCTTTCATAGGTTCATAGCAGCTTTCAGGATAACAGAGCATCACAATACTAGGAGGACACTGGCCCAAGCATATGATGACCCCAAGGGCTTAGAGCTTGCATGCTGATACCCTTTCTTACACCATCTACCTTTTTGTCCTCACCCACGTGCTTGTGCCCCTCCGACTGATGTGTCTTCATTTAGGCTCTGGAAAAACCCGTCTACTAGTCCTGAGGCTTTTCTTCCCTTATGAGCTGGGCCGTTGGCCTGGGGTGTGGTGTGGGGGAGAGGAGAGAGATAAGACAGAGCCCAGTCTTTGTCCTTGTAAAGCTCATGCTCTGTCTTGTCTGGATTCTACAAAAGTCTAATAGATTGACTGCAGAAGTCTGTCTCGATTACCACTGAACAGCTGGACATAAGAGTCTGCAGGAACAGGGCAGAGGGAAAGAAGTTTCAAACAGATGCACTGTGGAGTCAGTGGCGCAGAGAGAGCCCAATCATACAGTAGAAGGCACCAAATCCAACTTGTCTGTTTAAAAGCTTTTTCTTAAGGGCATGGGATTTTTGCCTTCTCCTTCTAGTCCACACAATTAGACAATTGAAGCATATGAAAATCATTAAATAGGTCCTTTGATAACTGTTATATTTTAAGATGTGGAGATGAGTCTCAAGAGAAAGCGTGTGTCTTGGAAACTTGGTCACAAATCAAATATTCTTCAAAATGTCTGTAGCTAATCAGAGAAATTCAAGTACAGCTCTTGCTGATTGATAGGCGTGACCAAGCAATTCCGCACACTCTATAAACCGGCCTCCGTGCAACCACCCACATATTTGCTGATACCTGGGAGAAGCACAATATAGTTCAAGCTCTGGTGGAAGTGAGAGAAAGCTTTGAAAAGGCTGTTTTTTTCCACTCCAGAAATAATATATTGCCCATGACCATCATTTCTCAATCTCCCTAAAGGATCAGCCTTCAAAGATTTAAATAACTACAAGGGGATTTAGAAAGTCAGACCAGAAACAGCCACAGGCAAAGATTAGTGTCAGGAAGGCTGACAGGTAAATTGTCATGATGGTGTGCTAGGTGGAGGGAAACGTGTACCCGTCACTAATTTCCCTCACTAATTTCCTCTAACAATGGGGCAGCCCGACCCTGTGCTCCAACTCCACGGATTAAGAAGAGAACAAAAATAATGAGTATAAATCAAGCTTAGTGCATCATCAAACATATGATTAGTTAACACTTAATGAGCACCCACAGTCTGCTGGAAGAAGGTCCATCACCACAATAGCAGCTTATTTTTATTCATAACCCTTCAATGGAAAGCAAGTAGCACAATCTGAGAGTTCAAGTTCACTTCGGCTTCCAGGTCCTCAGAGGTGGGGAATAACGTTACTGGGGCCAGGTCAGATTTGTAAAGCCAATGAAAAAAATCAGTCCTTTTGGCTATTCTTGGCTCATTGGGACTCAAAAATAAAAGAGGGGGGAAAAAGAAAAAAGAAGAAAAGAAGACAGCCCACCGCCGAGCGAAGCAGGCCAGGGGAAATGCACACTGAGTTCAGCAGCGGGGAAACCACTGCCATGAAGAAAAAAGGCAAACACTTCGGTTCCGTGTGGAGAAGTGTTCACCCAGCTCGCCTCCCCTCTGCCCCAGAAAAACGCTGGCTCGTCTGCACTGCTGCTTTTCCTCCGCCTCCCTCCCTGTCTGAAACGTGTGTTCCCCTCCCTCGGCCCAGTAGCTTCATACTTGCAGGACCCAGTTCAGAAAACACCTGCCCATCAAATGAACGAATGGACTAAATCATCCCCAACCTGCCAGGCCCAAGCTGTCCCTGACCAGCCCTTCTCTTTGTTAAACTTACATGCTACTGTGTAATATTAGAGATCATATTTTCCTAAACAAGTCTTGTTTCCCCTGAGAAAGGAAGGAGATCTATCCCATATAGACAGGGTAGTGGCTAAGCATCGGACTTTGAAACTGGCCTGAGCTGGCCCCAGATACTGGCACCCTATGAGATGCGAAAGAAAAGCATGCTGCTTGATTGCTGTGGAGTCTTGGCATACTGTCCCATGAAAAAGGGGTACACGGGAAAAGATCCCGTTTAGTGGACCATCAACATCAAGAAAAAACAAAGACTATTCTAAAATGTGAAGAGTGCTCATTTCTGGATAGAATTGCAGGCCACTTTTCTCCATTTCCTGAGGTATTGGCTCTCCACTCCGTGGTTTCTGATCTCTCCTTCCCACACCTATTAAAACCAACTCCCAAGCCCATTTTCAGATTCCATACACATTTCGGGTCTGCTTGTGGTCGAAGAAGGAGACGTGTCAACAGCAATTCCCTGAGCTCCCACTGCAGGCCACATTGTGTGTATACACCACATCTTTATCTAATCATCTGTCGATAGACAGTTAGGTTGCTTCCATATCTTGGCTACTGTTAATAGTGCTGCTATGTACATTGGTGTGCACGTATCTTTTCAGATTGGAGTTTCCTCTGGATATATGCCGAGGAATTGGATTGCTGGATCCTACAGTAACTCTATTTTTATTTTTTAAAGGACTCTCCATACTCTTTTCTATGGAGGCCAGAACAAATAATCCTAAAATTGATATGGAATCACAAAAGACTCAGAATTGCCAAAGCAATACTGAAGAAAAAGAACAAAACTGGAGGCATAACCCTCCCAGACTTCAGACAATACTACAGAGCTACAGTAGTTAAAACAGCATGGTGTTGGCACAAAAACAGACGTATGGATCAATGGAACAGATAGAGAGCCCAGAAATAAACCCACACACCCATGGCCAATTAATCTTCGACAAAGGAGGCAAGAATATACAATGGAATAAAGACAGTCTCTTCAGCAAATGGTGTTGGGAAAACTGGACAGCAACACATAAATAAATGAAGTTAGAACACTCCCTCACACCATACAGAGAAATCAACTCAAAATGGCTTAAAGACTTAAACATAAGACAGTACACTATTTGCCTCCTAGAAGCGAAAACAGGCCAAACATTCTCTGACATGGATCTTAGCAATCCTCTCCTAGTGCAGTCTCCCAAGGCAACCGAAATAAAAGCAAAAATAAACAAATAGGACCTAATCAAACTTAAAGGCTTTTGCACAGCAAAGGAAACCTTCAAGAAAGTGAAACAACAACCCACAGACTGGGAGGCATCGGCATCCCAATTTTACACATAAAAAAAGAACTATGTTCAGAAAGATTGTCACTTGTTCAAGTCATTTAGCTAATAAATTGCAAAGATGGGATTTTGAGCAAAATCTGCATGACACCAACCTGAGCTTACAGGCACTGTGCTGAAAAATGGTGTGCTTACTTTAAGTCGGGTGCTTATTGCTTTTTGATCGTCTCTCTGATGCCTATTCCAAATGTCCCTGTGCTCTAGCCACACCTAGCAGAAGAGAAGTATAGCCCAAGGAGGCTGGACACAGGAGCCAAGGAAGGACAGAGGGACGCCTATCTCCCTGCTGAAGGGCTGCACTTCAGTGATAGAACTTCAGTACACATGTGCTTTGATCTTTTTCTAGAATTTCTTCTAAACCGTCCAATAGCATAGTTCTCACACATTTTGGTCTCAGAATCCCTTTAAACTCTTAAAAATGATTGAGACCCTCCAAAGGCTTTTGGTTTTTGTGGTCATATTTATTGCTATGTGTCATGCTATAAATAAATTAAAATTAAAAAATGGAAAACTATCTATGTATTATTTCATTGACAAAGAAGATAAGAAGTCCATCACAAATATTTTTATGAAAAATAGCTATATTTTCCAAAACCAAAGTAAATTTAGTGAGAAGAGTGGCATCTATTTACATATCTGCAAATCTCTTTAAGGTCAGGCTTAATGGAAGACAGCCGGATTCTCATGTCTGCTTCTGCATTGTCCGCAGCTACGTTGTTTGGGAGGCAAGATATGTAGAGAACCCTGTCCCTCGCAGATATGTAGTCAGGAAAAGGAAGTAAGTGTCTCGGGGACCCCCAGGATTCCTTCAATCCCACTTTGAGAACCCAGACTTTGAGATTTGCTCTTCTAATGTCCCCTGGTTACCTGCAAACGTTATATGAGGGCCACATCTATGCCAAAGAAAAACAAAATAGTGCCAGGTCTTTTTCAGGAGGAAAAAGATTTCAGAGCTGCCAGACCACCACAAAAATAGACTTGGCTTAAAAGAATAGCCCTCCATGAACTGAGTCAGTCCAGGAAGCCAAACAGCCTAATCGCCCAGGCTCAGAATGGGCTAATTTAAGGACTGGCAGAGGGGCATATAATGCTGCTCTGGAATTGGTGGCACAACCAACTTCTTCCCAAAGTGCCCAGCTGGAGAGGCCTTCTTATGCAGTCTTATTTTTATCTCAGATTTTGAGAATGTCAGGACCAATTAAACACCCACTCTAGTGTTCCAGGCTAACCCATTACGTTTCCATTCATGCATCACCATTATTAAAGGTAATTTGTAGGCAGACGAGAAGAATCCAAAAATGCCCATTGGGGCCCTTGTGCCTCTTTTAGAGAGAACAGAATACATTTTAATAGAAGAGAATCTTGCTGAGTTCTGGGATTTTGAAATTGGAGGGGGATGCATATTCATGTGTGAGTTGGCAAAATACAACCTCCGGACTCCTAGGGAGCAAAGGAAGTTTTCTCAACGTTGGTTACAACATAACATTGAACCTGACCACTAAGAAAATCCAACAGCTGTTTCAGATTCTCTGATTGGAGGGTAAACAGTGGGATGGATGGTGGGGAAACGTGTTTCCTGAAGGCCCACGTTTGGAGGGAGTTTAAGGCCTTGCTGCCAAACCTGGGAAACCCAATCATCCAGTTTGAATGTCATCGTCAACTGGTGTCTGGAGTCCTGTTCTAAAGGAATAAAATGTGAATATGACCTGAAAAACTGTATGCCACTTAAGAGCATGCACGAAAGGTCCTTCTTTCAAATTTGCCAAAGGGTCCAGAAAAGGCCCAAGCTGAGGGCAGCTTTGGGAGAGGGGCAGGCTCTGCTTTGCCGGCTCTTTGAGGGGGTGAGGCTCCAGCTACAAGATTGCCTTATATTGACGCTAGCCTCCTTTCCTGCTCAGCAGTGCCTGGGTCCTTCTTTGGCAACATCCCATCTCCCGATAACGTCATCTCTAGGAATACCTGCTGGCTTGCTGAGAACCAGAAACACATGTGAACCTGTCAACTGCGTGTTCTCCTGCTGTAGACACTGACCGTGAGGGCTTTGTGCAGACCATGCAGGCAAATCATTAAAGGAGGGAGGGGTTCAATTAGAAAAATGTGCATCTCTCCACCTTCTTGTCTCCCACCCTCCTCCCCCACCCCACACATGCAGATGCTTCCCCACCAGGCGTCGTGTGGTGCTATTTTGGAAGGTGGCAAAATTAGATAGTTGGGTAAACTCAGCAAGGACATTTCTGTGGTGAGACAAAATATCATGTTTTATCTGAGCATCTGTAATTTCCAAGCTCATTATTGTTCAGGCTTTCTGGTTAGGGATAGAAGAAGGAAAGTCAGAAGAATCTTCTCAAGTGATTAGAGCGATCTGGAAACCCTCTAATGTATGTGTCTGCACAGGGAAGCTGTCCTCAGAGTAAGGGTGATGGAATTTCCGGCAATGGTGAAGTGCTCTGTGACGTTCGTACTGACTGGGCTGCAAAAGTGCTGCTTGGATATATGTTCTCTGTTTCTCTCTGTCTACGTATCTCTCTGTCTCTGTCTTTCTCCTTTGCTCCAGCCCGGTTTCACTCTCTCTGTCACTCCCACACCCCTACACTTCAGCACCATGGAGCTCTGTAGAGGGTAGTATTTACCCCACCCATCTGTCTACTTCCTTTTTTAAAAAAATATTTTTCCTTCCAGTTTTATTGAGGTATAATTGACATACAGCACTGTATACTTTTTTGTGGGGGCAGGTAATTAGGTTTATTTATTTAGTTATTTAATGGCGGTACTGGGGATTGAACCCAGGACCTCGTGCTTGCTAGGCACTCACTCTACCACTGAGCTATACCCTCCCGCTCTGTGACAATCTGTCTACATCTATCCTTGGGTCCCCTGAATCTTTGCTGCCACTCACCCTGTGGAATCTCTTGCACAGCCTGGGTACCCTGGGGTCCAGAGCCTGCTCTCCCAGCTGCTTTGCTCAGCCTCTCTTTCCTGCTCCCTCTCAGACCCAGTCACTCTTTGGCATTCACAGCTGCCACCCCAGCCCCTTTCACATGGCCCGGGCCTCTCAGAAGTTCTCCATTGGCCCAGACATGGCAGATTTTTCCAGATGCTCTAAGCTTGTGAAGGCTTCAGCTCAGTCACATCAGAGGTGTGAACAGGGCTCAAACTTCAAAATGACTTCTTTAAGCAGCAAGATGAACAAGAATGTAACAGGTTGTTAAAAAGAGAAGCATGTTTCTCAGAGGCCACGTGGTGTAATCGTTTTGCAGCCTCCTAGAC
Organism: Camelus ferus; assembly: GCF_009834535.1. Classification (NCBI taxonomy): domain Eukaryota; kingdom Metazoa; phylum Chordata; class Mammalia; order Artiodactyla; family Camelidae; genus Camelus; species Camelus ferus. The sequence continues at coordinate 85,025,697 of NC_045732.1, read as the reverse complement.
CTCTCAGTCCCCATTTGGATACTTACTGGCTGCATGATTTGGGGCATGTTATTTAACTCTCTCATGCTTCAGTTTCCTCATTTTAAAATGGGGGAAATATCCACCTCTACGTCCCAGAGTTGGTGAGAGGACTAAATGAGATAATGTGTGTGGAGTGTCAGGCACATAGTAAGTGCTGAGAAAGATGCTAGTTTTCTTCTTCTCATGGCTGAATGTCTCCAAGGACATTCTTATCTTTTACTTTCTTTCTTGATGTGGAAGCAGTATTCCAATTTTCCTGATCCATTCACCATGAAACATACATGGGTCTGCATATAATGAAGATATGCTCAAGAAATCCAAAGCCTGGAAATTTCCCAGGTTCCTCACTCAATATAGGGCAAACCAAACCAAAAACCATAGGCAGTCAAAATTATGACGGAGACTCACTCAACTTTAAGAGCCCCAACACACATGTAAATTTTCATATATATATACACACACTGTACTAACAGAAACCCCTTAGTTCCAAAAGTTCTAAGACCTCTAAAGGTACTTACTTTGAGGGTAAGCCAAATGCCCAGCAGATAGTGGGATTCCAGATCCCAGAAACTCATGTTCCAGCAAGAACACACTGCCCCTAGTGCACTATGAAGGAATGGTTTATGTTGGGGTGGGGATGAGGGGCAGGAGGAGCAGGAGGGAAAAGTCAAAGGTCATCCAGTAAATCAAAGGCAGAGACAAGACCAGAGCCCTCAAGATTTAAGCCCTTGCCATTAGATCTCACCTGTCCCTCAAACACTCTTTATAGGATCTGCCATTGTCTTAGGAAGGCTGCCGGGGGTGATGACAGCAGTAAATAACCAGATCCCTGTGGTCACTCTTTATTTATCTGCTGAGCACTCTCCTAATCTTGTCTCCATCCTTTCGGCACCAGTAGCTGCCTGTCTTCCCACTCTTCTCCTGTTTCAGGCTTTCCCCTTCTCCAGGCTTCTTGGAGTATCTGTAAACAATCATCCAGGAAGCAGCCACCTGCCTTGGGGCTTGCAGTTGAAATCTCAGTCCTCAATTGGTGACATTTTGTCCTAGGCTGGTCTTTGGCACTGAGGCCTAGGGATGGGAGAGCGAACTGGCTTCAGTGTGCTCTTGGGACAAGAAACAACTTAGTGAGCAGAACAAATGGCAATGACTTTGAAGTCACTGGCCCAGGGTCCTCATGACCAACTGGTTTCAGTTGCTTCTGTATAATCCCAGAAGTAGCCAGGGTGGGCATTTGGGGCACCTTAGTGAGGCCAAGGAGAGATTCTGGGATAAAGTCAGGGAAACAGCCTTCTTAAAGTGCTAGAGGAAAAGTGAGGTGGCTAGGATGAACGAAAGGATGAGGGCTGTATGCATGAAGTTTATGCACATCAGTCTCCTTGCTCCGAGAATTCATCAGCTGATCACAATGTGGTATTAGCCTCAAGTGTCTCACAATTAAGTGCTAATTCTCAATGAAGCTGATATTACAGAAAAATAGCTCAAGTCAGAGCCCAGGATATCTCAATGTGAAGTAAAAGCTATTTAATACATTAAAGAGGATAGTCATCAGGTAATTTCCATTTCCTATGAATTTGATTCCTGTAGCATTAGCCACCTCAGTGAAGAAAAATTATTTTAAAAATAATTCAGGTGACTTCTGCAGTCATAAACACATCAATGACACATTACTGATAAAGCACAATTCTTTTACCTCAAAAACACAAAATATGAGTAGGGAAGGCAACCAATGGACTCTTATTATGTTTACTATTTCAGAGTCTGAAAGGTGACAGTTATACTAAACTACTCCGTAAATTTCTACACAGATTATGTAGAAAAACTAGAAAAGATTTCTGCATAACAATGATCCATGTTAACAGTGATTATAGTCATCATTATCCATCATGAACATAATTATTTGCCCTTAAAACAGTTTCACAATATTTTAGCAGTATTTCTAGAAGTGGCCCTTTTCTGGACTGAATGCTTGCACTCCCTGCAAAATTCATATGTTGAAGCCCAACTCCCAGTATAGTTGTATTTGGAAGTGGGGCCTTTAGGGAAGTAATTAAGGTTAAATGAAGTCTTAAGGGGGGGCACTAATTCAATAGGGCTGATGTCCTTACAAGAACACAGAGGCCACGTGAGCACATAGGGAGGAGATAGCCAAATGCATGTCAAGAAGAGAGCTCTTACCAGAAACAGAACTTGCTGGCTCCCTAATCTTGAATTTCTGGACTTGAGAACTGTGAGAAAGTAAATTTCTGTTGTTTCAGCCAGCCAGTCTACGGTATTTTGTTATAATAGCCTGAGCTGACTATTACAAGGTAAAGGGAGCCAGTCCTAAAATTTCTCATTGTATGATGTAAGAAAAGCTAAGGAAGCTCTTAGTTTGTTTCCCAAGAAAAAGCTCCTCTGCAAGGCATTCAAGGTTCTCTAAAATTTCACCTCAAACTAACTTTTCAACTTTTTCTTCCTAAACAATATTCTCCATTCAAATATTTTTTCACATCCATGCTCTCATGTTAGTTCTTAATAGCATCACCAGTCTTGTTTATGCCTTTATCACCTCATAGCTGGGCTGGGACTTTTGCCAAAATCTCTACCTCCAGCCTCTTCTGCCTCCCAAAGCCATCAAGCACCCTACTGTTGAGGAGACTTTTAAAAATCTCAATTTCATGTTATTCTCCTGAACATAAAACTTTGCAGCGCCACACCTACAGGCTCATTCCTTGTTGGCTAGAGTTGGAGGCCTTGAGCCTTTTTGATGTTTTTCTCCCCCTATTTCTCCTGCCAAGTACAGCTAAAAACCTTATACACTGTATATTAAAAAAAATAAGACTCTGAAAGTTGGACAGAAGAAGTCAGACCAACTTCAAACCACAGGACCCAAGGAACAACACAGTAGTGTGGTCCCTGGATTTTCTTCTTGCCTTATATATCTAGGACAGGGTGTTGGAGAAGGTGGCAACCTAGAAACATCAATAGACATAGACAACAAAAGCCTGCTCTCTCTAGCCAAGGACCAGGAAAGGAGCAGTCTAGAAAGAAAGAAAACTTTTAGACAATAACCACTCTACTCCAGCCAAACATCCCAGAAAAAACTGTGGATCCCAACCTGAGCAAAGGCCAAATGGAGGAGCCTAGACTTCCATCCTCACCAGGCTGTAACGAGGCACCCTAACTCCTTCACAAAGGTGGTGTAAAAGAAAGCCCAGCAGGGAGCTGGAATACCATCTCCCAGTAGTACGAGGACACCCCACACTCACTTATGGTACAAACTCTCAGAAAAAAAAAGACATGGAAAGTACAAAAAAACCCCAAAGAATTTCTAAAATGGAAAACTACAGTGTCTGAGAGGAAAAATGCACTGGGTGGTATTAATGGCAGATTAGATATTGCAAAAGAAAAAAAATAATGAACTTGAAGATACAGCCATAGTCACTATCCAAAATGAAATACACAGAAAAAAAAATGTAATGAAAAGAGCATCAGTAAACTATGGGACAACTTCAAGAAACCTAATACATGTGTGGAGTCCCCAGTAGATGGAGGGGGACAGAAAAAAGATATTTGAAGAAATATTGGCTGAGAAATTTCTAAATTTGATGAAAACTAGGAACCCATAGGTCTCAGATGCTCTACAAACTCCAAGTACAAAAAAACTTAGGGGGGCACCCAACACTGCCAAGCACAAAAAATCATGAAGAACACCATACCAAGGAATATCAAAATCAAATGTCTCAACAAAAATGAGGATTTCAGAAGATTTCTCATCAGAGAGAGTGCAAGTGAAAAGACAGTGGAACAACAGTTTAAAGTACTAAAAAAAAAAAAAAAGCCCAAAAAGCAAAAAACAAAAACTATTAATCAAGAATTCTATACCCCAAGAAAACATCTCTCAAAAATGAAGATAAAGTAAAAACTTTTAAAGACACATAAAAGCTAGAAAAACTCATCATAAGAAGAGATGGACTATAAGAAATATTAAAGATAGTCCTTTAGGCAGAAGTAAAATGGCACCAGAAGGAAGAATGGTTCTGCACAAATTAATGAAGAGCACCAGCAATGGTAATTATATGAGTAAATCTGTAAGATGTTTTTCTTATTGTTTAAATATCTTTAAAAAGATAATTGGCCATTTAAATGAAGTATACACTGTATTGTGGGATTTACAGTATATAGAAAAGAAAAATCTGTGGCATCAAGGCCAGGAGATAGGAAATAGAAGGACACTATTAAAAATTTCTTATGCAACACGTGAAGTCATGTTACATCACTTCAGGGTAGACTGTGATAAGCTAAAAGTGTATACTATAAAACTAACACAATATTGTAATCAACTATACTTCAATTAAAAAAAGAATTTAAAACATGTGTATACTATAAACTTTAAAATAAGCACTAAGATAAAAAAAGATTATAACCAACAATGGAGATAAAATAGGATAATATAAAATATTCAATTAATCTAAAAGGCAGAAAAAGAAGAAAAATATCACAAACAACAGATGAATTAAATTGAAAAAAGTTGCCAAAATCATAGACCTAAACTAAACCATACCATAATTACATGAAGTATGAAATATAAATAGTCTAAATACCCTGTGGTAGGCAGCCTCTAAGACGGTTTCCAATGAACTCTGCCTCCTGATGTTCAAACCCTTATGTAATCACCTCCCTTTGAGTGTGGGATGGAACTAGAGACTCACTTATAATGAATACAATATGGTAAAAGGGATGAGATATCACTTTTGAGATTAGGTGACAAAAAAACTGTGGCTTCCATCTTGCTGGTCTTCCCTCACTCTTTACTGTTTGCTCCAAGGGAGGCCAGCTGCCATGTTGTGATCAGTCCTGTGGAGAAACCCATGTGTCAAGGAACTGATATCTGATATCACGGACCAACAGCCTATGAAGACTCGAGGTCTTTCATTACAGCTACAGGAGTGAGCTAGGAAGCAGATTCTCTTCCAGCAGAGCCTTGCTACGACTGTCAGCCCAGCAAACATCTTCACCAAAGAAGATATACACATGGGAAATAAGTATATGAGAAAGTGCTCAAAATCATTAATCATTAGGGAAATGCAAATTACAACCACAATAAAATACAATTATACACCTATCAGCATGGCAAGGTTTTAAAAGGCTGACCATTCCAAGTGTTGGCCAAGAAGTAGAGGAACTGGAATCCTCTTACATTGCTGGTAAGAATGTTATGTGACACAATCACTTTGTAAAACTACTTAGCAGTTCTTAAAAAATATAAACACATATATACCATATGGTCCAGCTTTTTATTCCTAGGTATTTACCCCAAATAAAAGAAAGCAACTGTCGAGAGTGTGGCCAAGATAGTAGAGGAGAAAGACCTTGAGCTTAACTCCTCTCATGGACATACAAAATTTACAACTATTTATAGAGAAATTATCTATGAGAATGAGCTGAAGATTTCTTACAACTAAAGATGTAAAGAAGGCACTACAACAAGATAGGTAGGAGGGATGGAGATGCAGTAGGGTCAAGACCCACACCCCTAGGTGGGCCATCCATAAATGGGAGGCTAATCACAATTGCAGAGGTTCTCCCCAAGGAGTGAGGGATCCAAGGCCTATATTGGGCTCCCCAGCCTAGGGGTCCTGCACCAGGAAGACAAACTCCCAGAACATCTGGCTTTGAAGGCCACTGGGGCTTGCATACAGGAGAGCCAGAGCACTGTAAATCATGTGCACAAAGTTTCACATGCTCCGAGTCCAGCACTGTGGCAGTAATTTGAAAGAAGCCTGGGTCAGACCCACTTGCTGATTTTGGAGAGCCCCCTGGAGAGGCAGGAGGCAATTAGGACTCCCACTGAAGACACAGATGCTGTTAAGTGCCATTTCGGAGCCCTCTTTCTAGCCTCTAAGCACCCAAGACTTACCAACCACTAACAGGCCAGCATCAGTTCTGTGACTGCCCCACTCCAGGCCCCACAGCCAGCCACCCTGGGACCCAGCCATGTCCACCAGCAGCCTGGCATCAGGCCTGGGACCCCATGGGCTCTGTAGCCAGTCACCCTAAGACCTAGCCTTGTACACCAGCAGGCTAGTATCCATAATATCGGACATCTTAGCCACAGCAATCACAAGAAAAAGAAATAAAGGAATTCAAATTGGAAAGAAAAAAGTAAAACTGTTTGCAAATGACATAATACTATACATAGAAACTCCTAAAGTTACCACCAAAAAGCTATTAGAACCAATATGATGAATTCAGCAAAGTTTCAGGATACAAAATTAATTTACAGAAAGATTACATTTCTGTACACTAACAATGAACCATCAGAAAGAGAAATTAAGAAAACAATGCTATTTACACTTGTATCAAAAAGAATAAAATACCAAGGAGTTAAAAGAATTTCACTTGAAAAACTATAAGACATTGAAAAAAGAAATTGATAACACAAACAAATGAAAAGATAAACATGTTAATAGACTGGAAGAGTTAATTTGTTAAAATGACCATATTACCCATGGCAATCTACAGATTCAATGCAATCCCTATCAAAATACCAATGGCATTTTTCACAGAGCTGTAATACATAATTCTAAAATTTGTTTGGAAACACAAAGACCCCAAATATCCAAAACAATCTGGAGAAAGAAGAACAAAGTTGGAGATATCATGTTCCTTGATTTTAAACTATATTACAAAGCTACAGTAATCAAAATAGTATGTTACTGGTACAGAGAAAGACACATACATCAATGGAGCAGAATAGAGAGCCCAAAAATGAACCCACCCTTGTATGGTCAATTAATCTATGACAAAGAAAGCAAAGAATGTACAATGGGGAAAAGACAGCCTCTTCAATAAATGGCGTTTGAAAAACTAGACAGGTACATGCAAAAGAATCAAACTGGACTACTTTCTCATAACACATACGAAACCAAACTCAAAATGGATTAAAGAATTATATATAAGACCTGAAACCATAAAACTCCTAGAAAACACATAGGCAGTACGCTCTTTGGCATTGGTATTAGCAACATTTTTTGGATATGTCTCTTCAGGCAGAGGAAACAAAAGCAAAATAAACAAGTGGGTCTACATTAAACTAAAAAGCTTTTGCAGAGTGAAGGAAACTATCAACAAAGTGAAAAGGCCACCTACTGAATGGGAGAAGATATTTGCAAACAATATATCTGATAAGGGATTAATATCTAAAATATACAAAGAACGTTTATATCTCAACATAAAAAAAACAATTAAAAAATGGGCAGAGGATTTGAACAGATACTTTCCCAAAGAAGGCATACAAATCACCAACAGACACATGAAAAGATGCTCAACATCACTAATCGTCAGACAAATGCAAGTCAAAACCACAATGAGATATCACCTCACACCTATTAGAATGGTTATTACAAAAAAGATAACAAATAATAACTGTCAGCAAGGCTGTGGAGAAAAGGGGACCCTCAAACACTGTTGGTGGGAATACAAACTGGTAAGTCACTATGGAAAACTGTGGAGCTGCCTCAATAAATTAAAAGCAGAATATATGATCTAGCAGTTCCATTTCTGGGTATTTCCCAAAGAAAATAAAAACATTAATTCAAAAAGATATATATACCCTTACGTTCATTGCAGCATTATTTACAACAGCCAAGATATGGAAGCAACTTAAGTGTCTACTGATAAATGACTGGATAAAGAAGTTGTGGTATATATATACAATCAACCATAAAAAGAATGAAATCTTGCCATTTGGGACAACATGCATGGACATAAAGGGTATTACGCTAAGTGAAATAAGTCAGATAAAGACAAATGCCAGATGATGTCATTTATATGTGGAATCTGAAAAACAAAACAAACAAACAGAAACAGACTCATAGATACAGAGAACAAACTTACAGGGGTTGCCAGAGGGAAGGTGGGGTGGGGGCATGAGTGAAATAGATGAAAGAGATTAAGAGGTACAAACTTCCAGTTATGAAATAAACAAGTCATGGGATGTAATGTACAGCATAGGGAATATAGTCAATAATACTGTAATAACTTAGTATGGTGACAGATGGTAACTAGACTTATTATGGTGATCATCTTGTAATGTATAAAAATTTTGAGTCACCATGTTGCACACCTGAAACTAATATAATATTGTGGGTCAATTATGCTCCAATAAAAATACCAAATATAAAAAACAAACAAAAATGGGCAAAGGAGTTGAATAGACATTTCTCTAAATATGACATACATATGGCCAAAAAGCACATGAAAATACGCTCAACATCACTAATCATCACAAATGCAAATCAAAACCACAATGAGATATGGCATCACACACATTAGAATGGAACCTATCAAAAAAACAGAAAATAGCCAGTATTAGCAAGGATGTGGAGGAATTGGAATCCTTGTGCACTGTTGGTGGGATTGTAAAATGGTGCAACCATTATGGAAAAGAAAATGGAGCTTCATTTAAAAATTAAAAATAGAACTACCGTGTGATCCAGAAGTCCCACTTCTGGGTATGTATCCAAAAAACTGAAAGTAAGGCCTTGAAGAGATATTTGCACACTCATGTTTGTTGCAGCACTATTCACAATAGACAAGAGGTGGAAGCAACCCAAGTGTCCACCAACAGATGAATAAATAAACAAAATGTGGTATACATACAATGAAATATTATTCAGCTTTAAAGAGGAAGGAAATTCTGACACGTGTTACAACATGGATGAACTTTGAGGACATTATGCTAAGTGAAATAAACCACTCACAAAGAGACAAATTCATAGGAACAGAAAATAGAATGGTGATTGCCAGGGGCTGGGTCGGGGGGAAGGGGAGTTACTGTTTAAAAGATAATAGAGTTGCAGTTGTGTAAGATGAAAAAGTTCTGGAAATTGGTTGTACAACAATGTGAATATGCTTAACACTACTGAATTGTACACTTAAAAATTGTTAAGATGATAGATTTTGTTATGTGTTTTTTATCACAACTAAAACAACAAACAAATGTCTTTTAAAAAGAAAAAAATAAAGAAAGCATCTACCTATAACAGGTACATGAAAAGATGCTCAACATCTTCAGGGAAATGCAAATCAAAACCACAATAAGAGATCACCTCACACCTGTTAGAATGGTTATTATCAAAAAGAGATAACAAATGCTGGTGAGGATGTGGAGAAAAGGAAAGCCTTGTACACTGTTGGTGAGAATGTAATTCCCAAATTAAAAACGGAACTACCATGTGATCCAGCAATCCCACTTCTGGGTATATATCCAAAGGAAATGAAATCACTATCTCAAAAAGATATCTGCACCCCCATGTTCACTGCAGCGTTATTCATAATAGTCAAGCTATGGAAACAATCTATGTGTTCATCAATGGGTGAATGGATATTATTCAGCCATAAAAAGGAAGGAAAACCTTCCTTTGGTGACAACATGGATGGACCTTAAGGGCAGTATGCTAAGTGAAATGTCAGACGGAGAAAAACAAATACTGTATCCTACACTCATATCTAGAATCTAAAAAAGCCAAACTCAAATAAATAGAGTAGAATGGTGGTTGCCAGAGGCTGGGGGGTAAGGGAAATGGGGAGATGTTGATCAGACTTCCAGCTATAAGATGAATGATTTCTGGGGATCTAATGTACAGCATGGTGACTATAATTAACAATACCATTTTATATACTTGAAAGTTGTTAAGTGAGTAGATCTTAAAAGTTATCATCACCAAAATAATGCTAATTATCTGAGGGGATGGAGGTGTTAACTAACCTTGCCATGGTAATCATTTTGTAATATATATGTGGTCAAATCATCATGTTGTACAGCTTAAACTTACATGTTATATATGTCAATAATATCTCAATAAAGCTGGCAAAAATTTTTAAAGCTTATGCCTATACAAAGTCTGGTACATGAATGTTCATAGCATCTTCATTTGTAACAGGCAAAATCGAGAAACAGTCCCAATGTCCATCAACAGGGTATGAATAAACAAATTGTGGTGTATGGATGAACAAATTAGAGAATAAACGATTGAAAATAATGAAGAATTGATACAAGCAATAATGTAGATGAAACTCAGAATAATTATGCTGAATGAAAGAAGCTGGACAACAAAGAGTATATCCTATACGATTCTATCTTATAAAATTTTATAGAATGCAAATTAATGCAAATTAATCTCTAGTGACAGAAACAGAGAAGTGTTTCCCTGACTGAGGAGGGGCAGGACAGGGATGGATTAAAGGGAAGGGAAGGGAAGGGAAGGAAACTTTGGCGGAGCTACTGTGTTCATTATCTTCATTATAGTGATGGTTTCCTGAATGTATATCAACTGTTATCAAAGTGTACCATATTGAATATGTTCAACAAAGCTGTTAAATGAATGTCAACACTGAATGAATGTCAAGTTTTACTGAATGTTAATAAAGTTGTTAGAAAAAAAAATAAAGTTGTTAGAGAGAAGAGAGAGAGGAAAGGGGAGAGAGACAGACAGACAGACAGACAGAAACCATGGCATTGGAGCCAGGAGGTCTCTTCCACCTGAAAGTAGAGGTCCAAACCTAGCTAGGAGTAGAAATAACACCAGAAATACATTTCCCACTCACTCAGTCTGTGAACAAATTCCAGGTTTAGGCTTTTATCAACCTGTGTTTACTTTTACTTTACTGACACTGCAGAGGATTAGGGGCCTCCTTTTGCAAGGAACTGCCTTGGGGAAAAATAGCCTTGAGCCTGTAACCTTTCTCACATCCAAGTCCATCCTCAAGAACACTTGCATCCGTCTTCGGTGCACAGACGCATTACTGTGGATGTGAGACTGATCAGGGTGCATACCACATGACAAGCAGACAAGCATGTCCACACAACACATGTCTGGTATCCAGCCTCATCCAGTGTGTGGAAGAAGAGTCAGATTTTGGACCCTCTGGTCCTGCTTTTTGAAGACTCATCAGGTAAGCTGTGGCCCTGGCTGTTGGGACAACTGTACTGTCTTCTGATTTTCTTTTTGGGTCCTTTCAGCCCCTCAAGGAAGCAGACTCCCATAGGTAGATTTCCCAGTTATTAAGTGTAACTCAGGAAAAATGCCCCAAGAGCCCAGGTTCCCTGTAATGTCAAGTCCCAGCTAGGTCCTAGCATTTATAGACTGTACTTGGTGAAGAAAGCTTCTATACCCTCAGTGTCTGGCAAACAGAGTAATATTTATTGGCAGAACGAATAAAGTAATGATAGAAAATGTCCTCTTTCTCTTGTACACTGTCCTATGATGGTAATAACAACAGACATCTCTGTGGTGTGCAGACAGAGTGTGCAGAGCTCCTTTACATACATTATCTCACTTAATTGTTGTAAGAACCCTGTGGAGAACCATCATTGTCTGTCCTATTTTACAGATGAGAAATCTGAGACTTGGAGTGCATGAAGTGACTTGCCCAAATGAACAAAGCTAGTGAGTGACAGACCCAGGACTCACATCTAGGTTGGCCAATTCCAACAAAGTGTGCTTTTGAGACTAAGGAAGACAGCGTTTATAAAATGCTTAGTGCACAGTCTGCGTGGCTCTCAGATTCCTCTCCTCCAAACTCCATGTGCTTCCTACTACACTACCAGCATTAGTGAGGGGAGAGGACAGAGCTCATTATTACCCTCTCTTCTCTCATGTCTCTTAGATTTCCTTTCTCCATCCACATCCCCACATTTAACTCCCAACTCTCATCTTTTGTTTAACTGGTCCTATACCATCCACCCCCATGAGACACATGATTTTTGCTTCCTCTGCTCCTATCAACCCTTTAAAGTGACACTCTGCTTAGATGTCACCATTGATCAGAATATCTATAGACTGTATCTTTTTTTATTGCAAGACAAGTGAATTACTTTTTATTGAGCAACGACAAGATGATTTCTTTTTTATATAGACTACGTCTTATTGATTGAAGTTTCCTATTTGTCTCTGCACCTTGGCATCAAATATCCTAACAAAAAATATTTTTGACTCTACTCAAAGCTATATTCCTCATTTCAATAAGACCCTGAGCAGTGTCAGAAATCCAATTCATAATACTTCTGATTGGCTGGATCTGGGAAGACTTCACACTAGAACCGTCATTTGGGTTGGATCTTCGGGAGGCAGATTTCAACAGGTAGACTTGGGGGAAAGGAAGTCTTTAGAGGTGATCTGAGCAGATCAAGACAGGGAAGCTGGGACACAGGGATGCATTTTGGACAGCGGGACTAACCCCAGTCCCTAGTATTACAGGTGGAAGGGCAGAGGAGGTAGCAGTGGAGGTGAAGGTGGCGGTGGCAATGAAGGCAGTGATGATGCTGGCCCTGAAGGAATTAGGAGAAAGAGAAAATGTGAAAAGCTAGCCTAAGGCCAGATAACGAGGACAATTTTTTAAAAATTATTCTCTAGCTAATGGAGGCGCCATCAAGATTCATCGAAGCTTTCTAACGGAAAACAGAACCTAAAACACTCCTATAAATGGTGAGCACATAATACTAATGATGATCGTAATCATACTTAGTGCGACCATGACCAGACGTCCTGCCTCTCACCTGGGAACGCGACATCATGTTTCTTTCACCTGGAAGACTACAGGGAAACAGTTGCCCACACTCAAAAAAAAAAAAAAAAAAAAAAAAAAAAAAAAAAAAAAGCTAGCTTACAGAGTGTTAAGAAGCTTGTCATTATTACAAAGTATTCAAACAAGTAGGATTTTTTTTACTATGTAATTTCATGACAGATGAAATCTTTTCACTTCGAGTGGGAGAACAGACTCTGATGTTGGCAGTAAACGTCAGGTCCTTCGGTGGGGTGTGTTTGTTTTCCACTCAAGGTTGTGGCCCCGTGCCTTCCCCTCTTTCCCACAACCCTTCTTCCAACTACCCTACACTTGATTAACTGCAAACTTTCTCTGCACAGCCTTCCACAAGCTAGCAGTATATTTCTACAACCAAGATACTTTTCTGATTCATGAATCAATCTCAGTATGCAGCGGAGTGATGACAGTCATTGTCTCTGGGTGGTGAGATTACAGATCATTCTTTTTTTTCCCCCTTTTTGCTTATCCGTATTGCCTGGTTTTGCTGCAGTGAATATGCATTACCAATGAACAGAGACACAATAAAAGTGGTTCTAAAGATTCAATTTCATTATAATGTCAAGTAAATGAAGCTGGATACAAAATTGTATGAGCAGTATGACCTCAACTTAGTGAAACAGATAAATGATTAGGAGAACAGACTGGAAGGAAATGTGCCAAAATCTTAATGGCTGTTTCTGGGATCAGGATTCTGTGTACCAGGGGCAGGGGTGAGAAGGGAAGGCACTAAGGAGACAAAATGTACAGAGGCACTTGCTCTCAGGATCATGGAGGTGCAGGATTGGCACCGGACTGCGAGTGCCTCCTTCCATTTGGGCCCTAGGCACTCTGCTTGCTTCACCCCAGTCTGGGCCCTGCCAGGGTGACTGAGATGTGAAGGTTTGAAGTCTTTAAACAACCCATTTCTAATGACTCTTGGATTGTATAGTTGCAGGGAGAAATGGCATCATTATATTATCCATTTCCCCAGTTTATCATCAACCAGATAGCTTTATGACTTGTTTCCCCAGTCTTGTTTCTAAGTCAATTTGCTTCACAACTATGCTTTACCAGTATCCTGAACTCATTTGGCCTTTGGCAAAATTCTTACCATGGATCAAGCCAACCAACTGCTTTCTCTGATTCTTTATAAGGGCAGCTTCTGGCCTCAGGTGGGGCGATGCGTCAACACTGCCCAGCAATCCTGTCAGTGTCTCTTGTCAGCCCCCTCTTCTGTTCCCCATGAAAGTTATTTCAGACCTTCTCCATTCTCCTTAAACTACTTCTCACATCACTTCCCTCACTTTCAGTAAATGACCTGCCTCCTCTATTACTCTGGGTCCTTGCAGGAATCAGATGTCAATTAATTAAAATTAATTTAATTAGGGGATCATTTACATCTATATGCTATTGACTGTCCATCTATATTACCCATCCTAACCTCACTCCTATGCTCAAGACTGTTTATTGGATGTATCCACATGAACGTCCCACCGGCATTGCAAACCTCCCATGTTTGAATCCACACTCATGGTCTTTCTGCCATCTTTTCATCAGTGCTCCTCTGCCAGGGCTCCTTATCTCAGGAAATAGCGCATAATGCTCTCAGCTGCACAAGCCACAAACCTGGGCTCCATTCTTGATGCACTCCTCTCCCTAAACTGCCCCTCTCAATTCAATCAGTCCACCTCCTGCTGTCTAGTCTAGTTACTCGTGTATTTTGAATTCCTCCACTTCTCACCACTATAGCATTTACTTTAGTTCACAAGTATTACATCTTACATGATCACTATAATTGGTCCTTAACTGCTACTAGTCTCTGTGACACGTCCCCCCATCTCTCATCCTCACCTGCCAGAATACTCACTTGAAAATGTGATTCTGATAATGCACCTACTCCCCATGGTCTTCAAGATAAAGTTTAGACTCCTTAAGACAATATATGAGGTTCATCATGGTCTTGCTCCCATGTATTTGTTCATATCTCTCCAGGTTAATCTACTACCTCTCCCCTAGCAACTACAGTACACTCAAGCTCTACCAACTGTTTTCAGGTCCACTAACTCTCCAGGTTTTCTTAATAGCTATCTTAACAGCTATCGCTGTCCTTTTTTTTCTCCTTCAAAGATCTTTCCTCCCCCAGCACCACCACCCCGCGTCTCTTGATTAGCTGCTACATACACTTCAATAGTCAGCTTAGACTTCACTGCTCCCTGAATGTGCTGCTTGACCTATTGTTCATTGCACCTGACGTGCTTTCATGTAATCTTTGATTTACTTCAATATCCTACATCAGGAGGCAGCAAACTATGGTCTGTCTTCTGTTTTTGTTAATTGGAACACAGCCATGCCCATTCATTTACAGACTGTCTGTGGCTGCCTTTGTGTTTCAACCACAGAGTTCAGTAGTTGCAACAGACAGCGCATGGCCCACTAAGTCAAAAGGAGTTATTCTCTGCTCCTTTCCAAAAAACATTTGCCAATTGCTGCTCTGGATCAGGGCTTCTCAACTCCAGCTACATAGTCAAATGACCTGAAAACTTCCTGATGTCCAGGTCACATACACCCAGAAATTCTGACTTCCTTGTTATGGACGCAACATTGAGAGTTTTAAAAGCCCCTTAGGTGAATCTAATGTGCAAATTTGAGAACCTCTGCTATAGACTGTAAATTCCTTGAGTGCAGGAACTGGGTCTTCACCTTTCATCTCTCTGTCCCTAAGTTCTAGCACAATGAGGAGCTCATGGTAGATAGATTGTTGCATGAATAGTAGTAAAAGCAACAATAGGCAACATTTACTAAGTACTTAGTGTGTTTCATGACTTATGCCAAGTGCTTTACATACATTAGCTCTTTTAATCCTCACTATAAACCTATAAGGTACACACTATTATTGTTCCCATTATACAGATGAGAAAATTGAGGTTTAAAGAGGTTGACTAACGTATCCAAAGTCACACAGCTAGTAAGGACTAGAACTGTGACCTGAAGTCAAGCTGCTATGATTTCAGAACCTCTGTTCTTTTTTCATATATATATATATTTTTTTCATATATATATATTCTTTTTCATTATAGGTTACTACAAGATATTGAATATAATTAATCAAACCAATCTACTATGTCACTTTGAAGAGTCTCAAGCAACTTGTTAGGGAAGAAAGTGAGTTGGTTTGTTGAGAATGAATGAGCTGATATTGTCAGTAGAGGAGCATTTTTTAAAAGCAGAGACAAGGTAAGCATAAAAATAACACTACAACCAATAATAATAGCATCTCCCATTTCTTTCTTTTTCTTTTTTTTTACATTTTTTTACTGAGTTATAGTCATTTTACTATGTTGTGTCAAATTCCAGTGTAGAGCACAATTTTTCAGTGATACATAAACATACATATATTCATTGTCACATTTTTTTTCTCTGTGAGCTACCACAAGATCTTGTATATATTTCCCTGTGCTATACAGTATAATCTTGTTTATCTATTCTACATATGCCTGTCAGTATCTACAAATTTCAAACCCCGAGTCTATCCCTTCCCAACCACCTCCCCCTTGGCAACCACAAGTTTGTATTCTGTGTCTATGAATCTGTTTCTGTTTTGTATTTATGTTCTTTTTTTTTTAGATTCCACATATGAGCGATCTTATATGGTATTTTTCTTTCTCTTTCTGGCTTACTTCACTTAGCATGACATTCTCCAGGGACATCCATGTTGCCACAAATGGCATTGTTGTCGTTTTTATGGCTGAATAGTATTCCATTGTATAAATATACCACAGCTTCTTTATCCAGTCATCTGTTGATAGGAATTTAGGCTGTTTCTATGTCTTGGCTATTGTAAATAGTGCTGCTATGAACATTGGGGTGCAGGTGTCTTTTTGAAGTAGGGTTCCTTCTGGATATATGCCCAGGAGTGGGATTCCTGTGTCATATGGTAAGTTTATTCCTAGCCTTTTGAGGAATCTCCATACTGTTTTCCACAGTGGCTGCACCAAACTGCATTCCCACTAGCAGTGTAGGAGGATTCCCTTTTCTCCACAGCCTCTCTAGCATTTTTCATTTGTGGACTTTTGAATGATGCCCATTCTGACTGGTGTGAGGTGATACCTCATTGTAGTTTTGATTCGCATTTCTTTAATGATTAGCAATACTGAGCATCTTTTCATGTGTCTATTGATCACTTGTATTTCTTCCTTGGAGAATTGCTTGTTTAGGTCTTCTTCCCATTTTTTGACTGGGTTGTTTTTTTTTCTTATTATGTCGTATGAGTTGCTTATATATTCTGGAGATCAAGCCTTTGTCAGTTTCATTGTTTGCAAAACTTTTCTCGCATTCTGTAGGCTGTCGTTTTGTTTTACTTATGGTTTCCTTTGCTGTTAAGAAGCTTGTAAGTTTCATTAGGTCCCATTTGTTTATTCTTGCTTTTATTTCTATTGTTTGGGTAGAGTGCCCTGCATCTCCCATTTCTTTAACACTTACCAGTGCCAGATGCTGGGTAATCACTTTAGATGCATAATCTCATTTAATCCTTACAACCTAAAAAGAGTCCTTTTATAGGGCTGGCAGGCATGGGTGGGATAACCTACTAAAGGATTTCAATCACAGTGAGAAAGTGAGAAGAATCCTGTAAGCCTTGGGGTCCCAAGTGGTAGAAGAGGGTATAGGAGGTGCTAAAGGCAAACATTATCTGTCTTGAAATGCTCGTTGGGGTCAGCTTTGCCTCTATAGCAAAAGCAGGTACTACTACTACTATCAATTATTGAGTGGCTACTTTATGCCACTTAATATATATTGACACCTAATATATATCATCTCAATGAATCTAACTGTGTAGTAAACATTATAATATCCATTTTACAGATTTTTTAAAATGAGACAGAGAAGGTAAGGACGCTCTCCCCAGTCACACAGCTAGTTGGTGGGGAGAAGCAGAAGCACAAGGCACGGACCTTGAGAATAAGATGAGCACCGTTCGCTTCCCCTGCAGGCCTAGCAGAGGGGAGTGAGACAGTTTCATTTTAAATGAAGATAGGGGTTTTGACTTCATTTTTTTTAATTTTAAAATTTATTTTTTCTAGCTTTATCAAAATATAATTGACATATAACATTGTATAAGTTTAAAGTGTACAGTATGATGATTTGCAGACATATATATATTGTGAGATGATTATCACAATAAAGTACTTGTATTTCTCTAACTTATCTCACTTAGCATAATGCCCTCAAGGTCCATCCATGTTGTTGCAAATGGCAGGATCTCCTTCTCTCTCATAGCTGAGTAATATTCCTTGGTGTGTGTGTCTTACATTTTCTTTATCCATTCATCTGTTGATGGACATAGGTTGCTTGGGTTTTAATCTTAAGTGGGTTGGACTGGACTTTTACTGAAAGTGGGATACATTTTGTGACCTGAAGTGACAAGAGAACTTTTCATTATCCAAGAGTGACCAGAAAAGTCACAGGAATAGCCGTGGTTTTCATCAGGGGAAGAATAAATCATAGGTCTCACGGAGTAGATCTGAACAGCCAGTGGTGGAGTCCCACCTATTCAATGGGACGGATACAGAGACACACACCCAGGTGTGTCTCCACCCAGAGTGGAGACAACATTGTTTCAAGAGGCTGAGAAGAGAGAGCACTGTCCAGACTCCAGTTCTTGGTGACTACGTCACACGGGACAGGCCACTTTACCTTTCAGAGTCTCAATTTCCTTATCTGAAACTTGGCGGTTTTATCTGTCTCACAAAAGTGTTAGGACACGACGACGTAGCGGGTGTGAAAGGGCTTTGTTGTAAGAGATTATTAACATGTACAGATGCACATATTTACAGGAAAACAAAATCTCGGCATCATTTGAGGTACAAATGAACAAAGCATTGATGTGGTAGTGAAACAGTTCATAAAAAACCCTAGTTGTTTTTTTTTTATTGTTGTTAATTTTTTCAAAATCCAATTACTTTTTGTCATTACATATAACCAGACATGCTGTTTCCATGGCTTCTTGATTCCTCATGCTGTTTGATATGATTCTAGAAGCAATGCTAGGGTCTCTCTCTTTATTATAAAACATTAAAGAGATATAAACACGAGTATGTATATTCAAACAACAGTGGTGTGTGTGTGTGTGTGTGAGAGAGAGAGAGAGAAAGAGAAAGGTTTTGAGCTGGACTTTACCAATAATTGAGCTATTGCCAACACTTCTGAAGCCTGTACCATTTGTTTTATGTGCCTTGGTGCTACTGTATTACTGCAGGAAAACATTTTCCAGGCTGTCAACAAGAACTTTTTAACCTTTGGCCTTCAAAACTAATGAATTGTCCATTTTTTCCCCCAGAGCCTCTTCCCTTTCTAGGTTGCATTTTCCTCTATTCTTGCAGAAAACTCCCATCCAGACCCAAATTCTGTTTCAGACTTGACTTGTGGAAATTTTATAAGACTGTAATTTCTCATTACCCAATGCTAAGATGGTTGCAGCTAAATCATGAAACACATGACAAAGAGCCATCCCATTCAGTCTCGGTCTTGCCTAGTGTTAAATGAGGAACTGAGCTAATGGTCATCTGCCAGTTGCTACATCTCTGCTTCAGAAACAATGACCAAAGGGCAGAGGTTTTAGGGAGGGAACGTCTAATGTTCTCTGCCACACTGTGACTTAGGCATGGAAATGGGCACAACACAGGTGATCTAAGTCCACGCCTGAAAGTGCCCTCTCTCTTCTCTGAACTCTCATACCCTTTTCTTGTCCTGTTGCAGCCCTAAGGTATAGTTAGGTAGTTTTGCACATCTTTTATCTTCTCTCCCATCCCAGGTCATGCAGGATCTGTGTTTAGTACATCTGTGTAGCCTACAGTGTCTAGCACAGTACTTGGCACAAGAGTGGGCTTATTTATAAATACTAACTGAATAAATGAATGAATGAATGAATGATATCTTGATATTGGTCAGTTCTTGGAATCTGCTGGGTTGGAGGAGTTCCTTTACCAGAATAGTTTTGTTTTCCTATAAAGGACTTCACAGGCTTCTAAAGCATCTGGAAGTTCCCCAGAATCACTGTATCCTGTGACTTCATCTTCAGTTTAAGCTACAGTTGTTAATTCACATAGTCAGTTCCATTCCATTAATTCAGCTTCATTTGCCTCTGGAGAATGAATGGAACATAGCAGTATGTGTCAACTCCGATGGGCTGGTAGTGGTTGCCTAGTCAGAAGGATTCTAAGAGTGAATTTGGACACAATGGGAAGACTGCTGGGCTGATGGGCAATGTTCTCATGGATACAGTGGGGTGAGGGTAAACACAGGTGACCCACAGTCCCCATCTCCTTTTTAGAGATTGCCCTCAGGGCAATCAGTTTATAAGATATGGATCATAATTTACTGCAGAATCCAAAGTTTGTGTGTTCCTGCTTAACCTCTTATTTCTCACCAGCAGTTGATATCCACAATCCTTTTTGTCTAAACCTGACATCAATGAGGTTCCCCATGAGAATGGATGTGAATAGGACTGGCAAAAGTAAGAAACTATATGGGTGGACAGGGCTGTTATTCCCTCACTTTACTAAGACAGTGACTCTCTGTGTGTCTTCTTGTAATGGCAGTATTAGCACCACCTGGGAACTTGTCAGAAATGCAAATTTTCAGGCTGCATCTGAAACCTACTGAATCAGAAACTGCTGTTCCAAGCTCTCTAAATAACTCAGATAGCTAAACATCTGATCAGCCCCAGATTCTGCCTTTTCCCTAAAGGAAGGAGGTACTTTATTGCCAGGATTAGGGCCCCAAATAGGAGCTCCATCAGGACCACACATCCTTCAGTCCCCTAAGAACGTACTTATTCCTAAAACAAAAACAAAACAACCCCTCTAATTCTTTTCCCAACTTACCCAGCAAAAATATCACTAACCCATTGGGAAAAGCATCACATTTTATTATGACTAATATGACATTTAACGTGGAGCCTTTGTCCAAACGCAGTCCTAACACAGACATACCTTTGGTTTCATAGAATGATGATTATACCCCAATGACTGCTAAATGAAGAAGGTCTTTGGAATGTGGTGCTCACACAGGAGTGCTTATTTTCCTTAGCAAAGCAGTGTAATGTGGATTGTTCTCCAAGACACAGAGATAACTTCATGATGACCGTGATACCAAGTTAGGCATTAAAATATTCCTGTTCAAAGAGAATTCTATTTGTGATATAAACAGCTAACGTTTATTACTACTAAGCAGGTGCTAAGGGCTTTACATGAATTCCCTCATTTATTCTCAACGTCCATCCTTAGGTGAAGTAGTATTATCACCCCCATTTTTCAGATGAGGAAACTGAGGCTCAGAGGGGTTAAATAACTTGCTACTCAAAATCAGAGTAGAGCTTGAATTTGAAACAAAATCCATATTTTTGAAAGCCTAAGCTCTATTTCTGAACAATTCTGCTATGGGAAATCTTTGATTCAGATTCTCTGGGGGAACCCATTTTCCTTCCCTATTTCAGGCAGGGCAAACAATCTATTCTTGATTCTCCTGTCCATTAAACACACACATGAACACACACACACACACACACACACACACCCCGGAAAGAAGGAAGAAGGAAGTTGCCTGACTTCCTGGGGATCCCATTAGCATTTGGATATAGACTTAAGTAGAGCTGAGGGATTTTAATAATCCTTATTGTTTTCCTTTCATCTAATCTAAGTCTGAATCAAGTTACTGGGGAAGGTTGTGGAATCTCGTTTTCCCTGGTGACTCTTAAACATTAAAAAGCTAATCTTCTTACTGGGATCTTGAGTTCAGCCTTCCCTCAGGGTTCACCTAAGTCTGATAATTTGGATGAATGAAGGAATTACCCATCACCAAATATTGCTTATCTTTTGAAAAACATCATGTTAAAATTAACATTCCCTTTCAAGAGAATGAAACACATAGAATCTTAGTAACAAGAAAAAAATTGTCTGCCCTCAAGAAGAGTTTAGAAGAAGAGTTTAGATGAACAGTTTAGATGAAGAGGAGAAGTTAATTCTTCATTTCTACCATTAACAAACACTGATGGAGTTCCTACTATGCACCATGCACTGTGCAAGGAAACGTGGGAGATAAGGATGCAGAATTCTCAATAAGGATGTTTTCATAGATCCATTTGGACATGAGCAATATTTGTGCTATTGTATCAAAGTGCCAGTGCCGAAAAGCTGCACCAGAACTTCCTGTGCCCCTTTGAAATATGGCTTGTGCTATCAAGAAGCTTAGAATCACAACCCTGCACCATGGATACCATCCCTTTATACAGAAGAGGAAACTGAGGCTGAGAGACATATAACTGGCCCAAGGTCACACAGCAGGTGAGTGAATGAGTGAATATTTGAACCCACGTAAGTCTATTTCGTTGGGCCAAGCCAAATGGAATGGTGGGGACAGCAGCTGGATTGCAGTGGACGGCGGAGTTGCGTGTAAGTCAGGAGACAGAGAAGGGGAACGTGGACAATTCTTTCTCAAGAATGGCTATCAAGTTTGGGAGAGAAAAGCATCAGAAGAATGGGGATCAGGGAAAGTTTGCTGCTCTGACTTGCTTTGTGACTGGGAGTAATAAAAGAAAATGCAGTGCCTGCCTTCTAGGCATTTACAGAGAGACACACTCCTCAAATTTGTCATAGAGAAACCACCCCCGAAGGCCTGAGAGAGACACTAAAGGGTCAAATGGATCTTATGTGAATATTCAGGAATGTAAAGAGGGAAGAGCCATCATCAGAAAGCCATGAAGGAAGCAGGTACAGGAGACTGGGAATAGGAAAACTGCACCTTTCAGACCTCTCCACCGTGGTTCTGTAGCGCGCATGACCTGCCATTCTCAAGAATTAGCTTGACATCCATCTCTGGTAGGTAAGCTCCTGAAATAGCCCTTAACATTTCTGGCCCCATTGGACATGCCCTGCATAAACCTTAAGTGTGAGTGGGACCTGTGACAATAATGAGACATCATTCCCATGTTTATGTGGCATCTTACGGCAAGGGCAGATTATCCTGGATGGGTCTGATCTAATCAGGTGGGCCCTTTAAAAGCAGAGTTTTCTACAGCTGGTTGCAGAGGAGGAAGTCAGAGATTTGAAGCTTGGGAAGGACTGACACGTGACTATTGCTTTGGACATGGTCCATGTCTGACATTCAGCAAGAAAACAGGGACTTCAGTACTGCAAACTCAATGAACTGAATTCAGCCAACAATCTGAATAAGCTTGAAAGCAGATTGTTCCTGGACTTTCCGGATGAAAACTCAGCCCAGCCAACACCTTGATTTCAGACTCATGATACCCTGGGCAGAGAAGTCGGTTGAGCCATATCCCACAAAACTGCACGCTAACAAATGGGTGTGATTTGAAGTCACTACATTTACATCCAGAGAAACTGAATACACCACCTCTTCCAACAAGCTTTCCCTAACTAATCCCAGCTTAATATGGTCCCCTGAGAGCAGTGAGCATGCCTTCTACATCCCTGTGAGCATCACCGTGCTTCACGCAGGGCTTCACACAATGAACAGCACTCAATAGACGGAAGTCAGTGCCTAGGAAAAACAGAGTGTAAACAGTTCCTTTAAACAGTAATTCCTGCTTTATCAAATCACAGGAGAGGTGCTCCGTGGGAATGAATGATTGGGTGAATGAATCAGTGATTCTCTCTTGCCCTTAAAGTGACTGAATGTCTACATATCTAGTCATGAGAACTCATCCAGTATGCAGAGTGAGGCACACCTGTAAGAATATTCACACTGCCAAGTCCACACAGCACCCAAATCTGTGATGGCAGCTCTGCTCCCAGTGCCATTTAGATCCGCTTGGTCTACCTGGGCTTCAGTCATCCCAGCCCTTCATTTGTAATCCTGAGACATGCAGATCACATATTCCTCTTCATCTTCTCCATCTGTCCACAGTTACACAGATGTGGCAGCTAATTTCCCTTACACTGAAATAGAATTTGGGGATATATATCCAAAGTGGGTAATAAAATGCTGCGGGAGAAATAAGGCTTTATATTCTTTGGAGAACATATGACTGCTAGTGATTTACTTTATACATGCATACTACACACATAGTATATGTGTGCGCGCACACACGCACATGCACACGCACACGCACACAAAATCTCATGCACTTTACAGTTTACAAAGGGCTTCCATGGCCATCAGGCTCTTTGAACCACGCAGACAGGGCAAAGATTTGTAACTTCTTTTTTAAATGAAGAAAGTGAGGCTCAGTGAAATCATTTGCCCAAGTTCACACAGCAGATTAGGGGGATTTGCTGGCCCGTGTCTGTAGGTGTTGCCTGTAATAATTACTTAGGGATGCTTCTGGTGAGCTTTTCATGAATACCTAGAAAGGTTCATGAGCACCAGCTTAGAGTTCTTGGCTAACTAAAAGCCTTTTAAAGAGATTTTAAAGTCAAATAATCTCCTAATCAAAGATGTGAAAATTTAACTTCATCTCATCTCATTCTTTCATTCAGCAAATGTTTACTGACCACCTACAGCAGGCACTGTTCTCGACTCAGGGAGTACAGTGGTGAACAAGGCAGTCGTGGTCCCTTCCTTATGGAGTTTTTGTGGTGTCAAGTCATTCATTGAATTACACAGAAATACTGACAGACTTCAGTTAAGGAGCCCACATTCCTCCCCTTTTGACTCCCTTAGGTAGAAGTAGCTTCCATTTGCTGGAAGAGAGAAATATTCCTTGCGTATGCAGAGGGTTTTAAAGGTTCTTTGTGCCTCACCCATTTTTCAGAAAGGTGTAAGGGACTGCTTCCGGGGTGTGCCACTGAAAACTCGATTGCTGGTATTAATTCTTTCCACATCCAAATCAGACTAAAGATGCTCCTGGCAACTGACAGAGAACATATAGATTCCAAGCATAAATAAACCACAGCACCCCTAGAGCAATGCAGATCTGACACCAGCCTCTCTTGTGCAGGGCTTGTGGTCCAGGAAGCCAACCTGTCTCGATTGGGGCAATCAATGCTAGTTGCTGCAATAGACACATTCTTCCCATCCCCCTTAATCAGTGTTTTAACACAACAAAGTTCATGTTACAGTCTGATGAAGGTTAAGCAGATCTTCTTGGCAGCTTTCCGCCAACAAACGACTCAGAGATCCCGGCTGCTTCTATAGTGCAATGCTGCCATCTCAGAGGTTTTATGTTCCAGCTGCACCGATGAGGAAGAAAGCAAGAGATCACACCATTTTAAATAACCTTGCACTAGAAAGGACATATCACTTCAGCTCACATTCCCATTGGTAAGAATGTATAGTAGCCCTCTAAGAAAGGCTGGGAAATGTACTCTTCCTGGTAAAGGAAGAGGAAATAGGATGGTGAACATGGCATTGTCTTTCTAACATGATCCAGGGGAAGAAGTGAGTCTCCCAACCACTTCCCCTTGTGTGCTGGTTTTAGTCACGGCTCTTTGCTATGTGGTAGATCCATTTAAGTTACCCTCAAGGCAAAGGGAGAGAGTACTATAGCTTGGATTGGAATTGGCCTCAAAAGATGCCAAGAACAGAGACAGCAACTTTCTTGGGGGATCATTCGGGGGTATCACTGCTCTCTCTTTCCCTGGGCATGCCTGTTTCATGCTGCCTGTGTGCTCCATTCACCTCTTTAACAATCTGATTTCATAACAATTCTACCTTGTACATAGCCTACAGTGGTCACTCTGGTCCTCAGTTTCCCTGATGACTTTTCAGCTCAATTGTCTGGGTAGTTTCTCAGTTCCCCATACTAAATTCCCCAGGGCGGAAGTCCACTGGCTCAGCTCCTTTTCACAAACCAGGCCATCTGAGCCACTTAGGTCCTGGGCCAGCCTACGTATATGAGACACAATTGGGCCAATGGTCCATCCCGGTCACACAGGGTACAGAAAGGAGGCCAGGTCACATATTCCAATGGCCATTTAACAAGGCTATGGGACAGGAAGTTTTTCTTGAAGATTCTCCTGCTGTGGGTAAGGCAGACAATGACTGACATATTTGGTACAATGACATCTTTAGGACAATGTGTCTATATGACCATGGGGCAGGAAGCTCCTAAGTGCCATAGCCACGCAAGGCCAGCAGACTATCCCAGAATCAGTTTGTGGGGACACTGTGTTTCAGCTCGCTCAGTCTCCATCCCACCCTCCTTCCGATGTACCTTTCTATATCACAGAGGTTGGAAAGCTAGAAACTACATTTCCCATTCTCTCTTGCAGCTTGGGTTCTGAATGCAAAATAGAGTCTACGAATTGGATGCACTTGCTTGGTTTTTTGAAGACAGAACTGAAATGTAAGCCATCTCTTTGAACATTTAGTTGTTTTCTGCTAGCAAGCAAGGTCTAAGAGGTGCGTGATTTTTCTGTACCGGTGGTCCTATGTCCATTCTCCAGCTTCCTGGATGTTGGGAAGCAGTTAGAGCTGACGCACTTGCCAGAGCCCATGGTCTAGTGCCCGGTCACCATCTCTGTGTGGGCCAAGGGGCAGATGGGGTAGAAACAGTGGCAGTAGCAACTTCCTAATTCCATCTTCCTGATTTTAGGATAACAGCAACAGCAGCGTGTTCTTGAATTTGATGGTTCCACTGGTGGCCTTAGAGATAGTAGTTCTTCAGACGAGTCAATTCTGTCATGTTCTGGGAGTCATTTTTGGATGTCCAGCAAAGAGCCCACTCCTTCAGCCCTTCAACTAATTTTTCAGGATGAATTCCCTGTATTAATTTCTGATTAGTATACCTTCTGCGGTTTCTGTTTCTTGCCCTGAATCCTGACTGATATACCAACTGTGGATTGAGCCCATATGGAATGGAAAATAGAGCAGAGTGGAAACAAAAGCGTATTCATCAACTTCGTTTTTTTTGCATGTGAGATGCTGATGAAAGTGTATCATTTATAATTGGAAGATGCCTAGGCATCATGTTTCTCTCCCAGCTCTAACTCTGAAA
Organism: Camelus ferus; assembly: GCF_009834535.1. Taxonomy (NCBI): domain Eukaryota; kingdom Metazoa; phylum Chordata; class Mammalia; order Artiodactyla; family Camelidae; genus Camelus; species Camelus ferus. The sequence continues at coordinate 84,999,155 of NC_045732.1, read as the reverse complement.
ATATAAACCATTTCATTAATCAGCAAAGGAACTTTATCAAAAATATGCTACAGCAAATTTCAAAGTTAAAAAAAAATTATTTTAGATTCAACTCAGCAAAGAGTGACTGAGTGCTTCCTCTGAGCCAGGCACTGCACTAGAGGTGGCTGATGCAAAGGTAAGTAAAAGCTGGTTTGTTCTCTAAGAGTATACTGCCTCTGTGTTGGGGAGAATAACGTTAATACAAGGCTGCAAAGGTAAGTAAAAGCTGGTTTGTTCTCTAAGAGTATACTGCCTCTGTGTTGGGGAGAATAATGTTAATACAAGGCAACCCTTGATAAAAACCCTTGATAAATAAATAAGAAGAGTTCTCAGCAAAATGCAATGGGAACACGAGGGAGGAAGAAAGAGAGAAACCCTGCCTGAGGTGAGACAATGAGTCCTAGATGAGGTGTCAGCTAAGCTGGGTCTTGAAAGATGAGTAGGATTTTGCCAAGAGGAACAACACTGCCCTTCCAGCAGTCCACTAAGCTCTTTCTTCACTTTTTTTTCCTACCTTTACTTTTCTACTGAAAGTGTGTGTGAGCCACGTATGCATCTTGGGGCAAGCAGGAAGTGAAAAATCATGGAGATGAATTGTACTGTGGGATTTGTGAGTGGGTGCTGGCAGTCTGCATTGGAGGCAACCATTAGAGCTAAGCACTTGCTGAAATTACTTTCTATCAGGCAGACAAGATGTAATCAAGTTAAAGGATACAGGCCTTGGGCAAAACAACAAAGAAAGAAACCAAGTGTGGAAATTATTTTCTAGGGGCCTCACAGCAAATCAGGAGAAATTCTAGGAAGAGCAGGATGATGCAGTTGAAGGAGCAAGGCAGGCAGGGCCAGAGAACATGCGTTCTGGTCCTGACTCTGACACTAGTAGGGTCTGTGACTTTGAACAGCCACTTCCCCTCTCTAACATTTGATGACTGATTTATTTGCCTTTGGATGACAAATAAATAGGAAGAAAGAGCAATCAGCAAACACTGGGCTAGATTCCAACACCCTGAAAGCTGAGCAACTAAAGAGGCCCTAAAATGCATTTACATCAGTCTCAATCCTCATCATTTTTACCTTATCCAAAACAAGAATGGCCCGGGAAATTCAGTTTAGAAAACCCTTCTTCATTGAAACCTTGGCCTTGGACTTCAGTATTTAATTAACCCCAATTAGAGCCTACTTGCTTAAGTAAGCAAGTCAAACTTTGTCATTTCATGTCTTCGGTTGTTAAATGGCAACAGAAATGCAGCATCAGTAGTGGGAAGACAGAGGCTCAGAGAGATCTCAGGACTTATCTAAAGTCAAACAGCTAGTAAGTGTCAGCACTCAAGTCTATCTCACGCCTGTCCGAGTTCTTATCGTTACCCAAATAACGCTGACATAGCTAAAGCACTTACTACTGAATCTTTCCAACCTCTTCTTGAGGTGTGACTAGTTAGCATTCCTGTTTTTGTTTTAGAGGAGATGAGTAAGGTTCATGAACTTTATATTTGTTTTCTACTGCTGTGTAACAAATTACCACAAATGTAGTGGCTTCAAACAACCCCCATGTATTATCTCACAGTTTTCATGGAAAAGGAATCCGGGGACAGGGTAGCTGGGTCCTCTGCTCAGCCTTTCACCAGGCTGCAATCAAGGTACTAGCTGGGGCCTGGAGCTCATCTGAGGCTCCAGGTCCTCTTCCATGCTCATGTGGTTGTGGGCAGAATTCATTTTCTTGCTGTAGCAGAACTCATGGCAGCTTCTTCAAGGCCAGCAGGAGAGAGTCTATCTTCTTCAAATCTCTTTTTTCAAGGAAGGCCCAAACCTCTTTTAAAGGGCTCACCTGATTGGGTGAAGCCCACCCAAGATAATCTTATTTTAATTAACTCAGAGTTAACTGACTAGAGGCCTTATTTACATCTGCAAAATCCCACCACCTTTGCATACTCTATTGGTTAGAAGCAAGTAGCAAGCTCCACCCACATGAAGGGGAGGGGCTTATATAAGGGTGTAGGTATCAGAGTATGGGAATTGTTGGGGCTGTCTTAGAATTTTGCCTATCACAAAGTTTAGGTAACTTTTCCAATGGATGTTTTCCATGTTTCTATCATGGGTACCCAAATTATTTAATATCTCTGGAGTTACAACTACAATAAATGTTTTTAGTAACTTTTTCCCTATAGCTGTATTCTCATTGCCATTTAACAATTTCAGACATGAAGTTAGAAAAGCAAATGCTAACAGAAATACTTCCCGTCTTTCAGGGCTGCTGACAGGATTAAATTCAACAAAGGGTGTTAAATTCCTCACACGTAGTAGTCCACACAAAATATATACTCAATGAATAATGCTCATGGTTAAAAAGAAAGAGGCCCATCCTGCTACTGGAAACTTCCCTGGTCTCTGGAAAGATCTATCATGGGGGCCCACATTTGCTACTTCCTTTGTTCTGGAAACCCAAAGTGATTTGGTTCTGTGGAATCCAGGGACTGTTGGGGGAAGAGTAGTACGAAAAGATCTAAAAGCTTTTGGAAAACATATGCTAAATGGTAAATATGAAAATAATACATCATCCCTTTAAAGACAAGATGTGAGATATATGCTATTTGCTTCTGTCAGAAAACTTGAGTATTAAAAGCTTGTTTTGTTCCTGACCCATGAGTTTGCCTTCTTTAAAGTGAATAAGGTAGATAAAGGTAGTTACTAAGATCCCTTTTGTTTGCATAATAAAAGCTATTGTTTTAGTGTGTGTGTGTGTGTGTGTGTGTGTGTGTGTGTGTGTGTGTGTGTATGTTGGTGAAGAATAATGGAATGACCCTCAGGCCTTTCCTCATTCCTACCTATTGTCTCTTTTTTCTCTTATTCTTCTTCTATTGCGTGCATGACCACTTTCCAGCTCCATATTATTTGGTTGTCCCAAAGGGTGTTTAAAGGAAGCAGTGTGAATGAATAACCCAATTAGCAAAAAGAACTTTTGGAGAAGCATGTTATAATCTTTTTTTGCTGTTATATGTTCAGTTACTATAACAACACACGAGAGAAAAAGAAACTCTAGTAGAGGACACAGTCCATGAGCCAAGTCCAGTAAGTAAATTTCCATTACATGAACAAATGTGAAATAAAATTCAGTCAGATGAATTTTAGGGTATTTTTTTTTGTTAAAGCCAAAATAAAATTATATTACCAATTATTATTTCCAAAGTCCTTCTGGATAGTACAATGTTCGGTTGGATGTCATCATAACAGATAAAGCAATGACACTTTCCATTAATTGTGCATCCTGGCTTATAATCAGTTAAATGTAAAGGCCTGACCCAAATGCTCACTGTTCTTGTAACTGGTAAACCCAGTCACGTGGAGCTGCTGCATGTTCTCTTAGCTTAACCGGTGATGTTTGATGAATGGGTCAACCTCCATGAAGGTTCAGCCCAGGCAGTGAACTCCATGGTACAAAGTTATGTGAGGGTAGACAATTACCTGACTAATTCTACCAATGCCAAGAGGTAGTCTCAATAATCCAGATATTACAGAATTTACTTCAAGGATTCAGCTATGTAGTTACCCAAAAATGTACCTCAAGAAGCAGAATTATCCATATTTATACCTCTATATTGGTGTAATCTAGCATAAAATTTGTTCATTTCAAAACTGCAGACAGAACACTCACAATCATGTACAGATTTGGGTTTCCTCTTTTGAACCAGAAGATAGCTAGGAATTTGACTTGAGAAGAATTTCTTTTTCCTTCCAAATGGTCATTTAGCAAAGTGTCCTTCATATTCACATTCCATATGACCTTACCACCTCCCTTTTTATTAGACTGTTAAATAAAGTCCTAAGGATCAAGTTTGTTAAGTGAAATGCTTTCTTATTTCTTCCTATCACATCACCAGGGCACCAAGATGGGGGTTTCAGTGAAGCTAAAAGAGTATGGTCACAGCCAACTCCCTCTCATGGGGGAAGACCAGAAAAGGAAGTTGTGTTCAGCACAGTCATTCACCCACATATTTCTAACAGCAATCCTTTTCATTATTTCAAGGAATGCATGTGTACTTAAAGAATGGAGTGACCAGTATTATCAAAATTCCTGGGGCAAAGTTTATATACAATATAATTTGCCATAAGTAATTCCCAGTTGAAGAAGAAATGAAATACCTAGAAAGGTTATTATTATTATTATTATTATTATTATTATTATTATTATTAACCATATTTAACAATACCTAATTCTAATATCACAAGGAATCTGATGATCACTAATATTAATAAGATGAGAATAACCATTAAGAATATTTCTCCTCTCTCCATAACTCATTAGCACTTAATTCTGTTATTCACTAATATCCCATAGCGGGAAGAGACTTATCAGAATTGATCTGGACTGAGAAAATGAAAGAGATTTTTTTCTATTTAAAGTAATTTGGCATCTTGGGGTAGTTAAAACAGCGACTTTCTTCTGGGCTGTTTTGGAGACAGCCCTTCCCAGGAGAAGAGTGCTTATTAAGAGGAGATTCATCTTTAAGCCTCCACACACATATCTATGGACCCTTTCCACAGAGGATACCCTGATTGTTGTCTCCCCCTAAAGTCTAAGAATGCAGGATGAAAAGGAGTGGATACAAGGAAATGCAGGGAGTTGTGAGGCAAACCTGGGAGGAAAGGAGTAGAAAGAGTCGAACACAGGTAGTTTCCTAACTTATAGCTGTTGACATGGCTATCAGTGTGATTTTTTTTCCTGTCGTTAAGTAAGCCCAGGAAGTTCCATGATGCAAGGTGAAGAAGCTGAGTTCCATCATGGCATCACTGTCTCCTACAGTGGGAGAACTGCAAAAGACCAGAGAGGTCATGTGTCTGAGTCCCCGCATTTGATAGATGAGGAAACTGATGTACAAGCATAGTAAGGGACTTGCTTGGGGTCATAGAGCAAATGACGGGCAGAGTTGGGGCTTGAACTAAAGTGAGAGCTTGTGAGGGCGGAGAACACTTCTCTGAAGTCTCCACTGGCCCATGTGTGGTGCTTTGCCCATGGAAGGTCAGTAAACAGTTGTTGAGTTGCACTGACCTCAGATGTCTTGACTCTCAATGACTCTCATGACTCCCTGTGTCACTCACCTACAAATCTGACTCTATGAACTACACATCAAAGTGATGACCAATAAGTAGCATATGCTGAAATTTTGTGGTACATGGGGCAAAGGAAACAGATGGTCTAGGCACATCAACCATAGTTTTTCAGGAAAATATTTCAAAGGAAAAATAGAGAAAAATGTAAAAGAATAAAGGAGAGATACTCAACTGGAAGGGGTGCAGGTACGAAGGAATATATGCTTTTCCTGTCAAGTGCCCCCCAGGCGTGTTGTTTTTTCCAAATATCCAAAGGTCATCTTAAAAGATTCTTCCAGCTAATATGTGGAGAATGGACTCTAGGGAAGCAAAAGTGGATATGGGGAGAAAAATAGAAAGAAATCAGGAAATGGCAGGGAGTTGCTCATTGACTTAAGGAAAATGGCTGAAAAAATACAGCTCCTTTCATAATATATGGATCAATTGCAAGGCATTTTTTGCAACTAATTTGGGGGCATAAAATTTCGATGGTTTAATAGGTGTGTTTTGTTATACTAGCAATTGACGGACCTTGAAAAGTGATGCTTGGTGATGCTGCTACCAATTTGCATCTTTCAGAGAGAGAAATTCCAGAATGCCATTCTAGCATATTCTTTTACAAAAATAACCTTGTTCATCTTCTATTCACTTGCCCACAGCCCCTTCCAAAAGACCGCAGTGCAATTCATCCTCAGAAAGCTTCTTGTTTGAATTTATTGAGAAAGCACCCACTTACGAATTAGACTAGCCTGTATTTCCTTCCACTGTGATCTGCTGGAGCTAGACTCTTTCTATATATTTTAAGCATTTGGCTTTCCACTCTCCTATTATTTTCCAGTGCAGTAGTTTGCAAAGGGTGGCCATGAACGTGAGGGTTCAGAGCAGTTGCTTCAGGAGTTCTGCAAATATTTGACTCCAAGACTTTCTGTGTGTGAGCACATATAGGTATATATGAAAATAAATATAAAATTATATTAGCATTTAAAGTAAATTTAGCCTAGGCACTCAGATGTTGTGTCCACCAAGTTTTAACATTTTGGCTTTTACCACTGCTTTCTCTTAAGCTACCAGGTTGACCATTTCTGTGCATTCCTTAGAACCTGTTCCACCATCTTTGTTTTTCTGTTGTTGTTATAGAAATACATTTGACATATAACATTGTGTGAATTTAAGGTGTACAGCATGTTAATCTGATAAATTTTATATTGTAATCTGATTGCCATGTAGCAAGAATTCATGTTATATAATTATCCTTTCTCTTCAGTCGTTGGAATGACTAAGTTCTAGTCTCTCAGCAAGTTTGCTGATTATGATGCAATATTGTTGTCTATCTTCACTGCACTGTGCATTAGATCTCTGGGGCTTATTCACTATTCATTGCAAGTTTATACCCTTAAACAGCACATGTCCCACTCCCCATTCCCTCGTAATTCCCTGTCCCACTTCCTCCCTGTTTCTGTTGAGTTTGGCTTTTTTAGATCCCACCTGCCACCTTTGTAGCTCCATATTGTAAGGCAAGCTACTGTATCAGCCAGCTCAGGCTGCCATAATAAAACACCACAGACTGGTGGCTTAAACAACACAGATTATTTCCCATAATATCAGAGACTGGGAATTACAAGATCAACGTGCTGACTGATTTGGTTTCGAGTGAGAACTCTCCTCCTGGCTTGCAGATCGCTGCCTTCTTGCTGTGTCCTCACGTGGTGGAGAGAGAGAAAGAGAGAGAATATCCTCCTTTCCTAGTAAGGTCACAGTCCTATTGGATTAGGGCTCTACCCTTATAACCTCATTTAACCTTAATTAGCATCTAAAAGCCCTACCCCCAGACACAATCACATTGGCGTGAAGGCTTCAGCATATGAATTGGAGCCTCGAGGGGCACACACCATTCAGCCCGTGGTAGTTACTTTAAAACTACCTCATTTTTAGCTACTTTGCTGTAAGTCACCTCTTCCCTGCCATTGAAGAATATAAACATAATTCAGAAATAAGATAAGTACTACTGTTATTCCCATTTTACAGATAAGGAAACTAAGGTCAGAGATATGAAGTGACTGGTCCAAAGTAGCACGGCGAGTAAGTCAGAATTTACAGTTGATTTTGTCTGACTGCCAAACTCCCCCTTGGTGCCTGCCCCTGCACTCTTCTCCCTGCTGGATACCGGTCGACCTCATGGGTCCAGGAGCTGTCTAAGGGCAGCAACCTGCTCTCATCTCTGAAGCACTTCCAGCACCAAGTGCAGGGCCTGGGACAGACGAGGAGGCTTGTTTATTTATTTACCTACCAAAGGCACGACAGCTTATCCCCCAAATGATCCAGGGGCAAAAAGAACTTTGAACATGCCCCTTACCCTTAAGTCCTATATATCCTGAAATTAAAAAAAAAAATGCCACCTTTGAGGATTCTTCATTCAGCAAATATTTATCGTGCACCTACTATGTACCAGGCATGGGGCTAGGTTCTGGGGATACAGTAGAGAATAAAGCAGACAAAAGTCTTGGTCCTCATGGAGACTGATAAATAACAAGATAAGGAAGTAAACATGCACATGTTACATTGGGATAAATGCTATGCATTTATGAAAGGGGGCTAGAGTGTTATGGTGGGCTCAGGGATTGCAGTTTTAAAAAGGGCAGTCAGGGAAGGCCTTATTGAAAAGATGACAAAAAAGAATATACACACACACACATACACATATGACTGAATCACTTTGCTGTACACCAGAAACTAACACATTATAAATCAACTATACTTCAATTAAGAAAAAAAAAAAAGATGATCTGAAGCAGGTGAGGGAGCAAGTCATGTAGATCCCTGAGGAAAAAACATTCCAGGCACAGGGCACCGCAAGGGTAAAGGCTCCAGGCTGGGAATGTGCTGTCAGGCATGGGAACGGCAAGGAAACCAGCATGAGCGGGAGGGCTCGAGTGAGGGGGTCCCTGTGCCGATGACATGAGGTGGTGTGCGTGAAGCACGCAGCCCAGGGCCTGGCACTAAGGGGTCCCTCAGCAAGTGGGGGTGTGGCAGGGAAGAGAAACAGCAGTGGGACCGCAGGCAGCTGCCCGATCTGGCTGTACAGGCTAGATGGGAGTCCCCTGTTGGAAGTGTCTGTGCGGCCAGGTCACACTCCTCCTGCCTGAGAAGAACAACCTGACTTGGGTACAGTGAGGATGAAATGGAGGCCAGTGCCGTTTCCACCTGGGAGCTGGCACCTGGGCTGGCGGTCCCTAAGGCACAAGCTTCACTGAGGATGCTGGTGAGGAGGGAAGGGAATGGCCTTGGAGCGCCTTTCCAGGCTGTCTAGGGCAGGGTGATGTGGGGGCGAGGAGCCCATGGTCACTTTAGTGGCAGTAACAGCCAAGAAATGTGGTTCTGTGGCCTCACTTCCACCCCTCAGGTAGGGAGCCTCACAGCCTTTCATGTGCACGTAAAACCTCAACCAACCAGGACTCAGGCCTGGGCTAACTGGAATCCTCTTCGTCCTGTGAGGTCGAGGCTGCCATTCTTCCCAGTTCTGTAGAGGAGAAATCAGACTCAGTGAGGCTAAGTACACTGTCCCAGGTCAGCCAGGCGATGAGAGGGAGCACCAGGGGAGGAGCCCTGCTCTCTCAGAGCCCCCACCCTCAACTGCTCGGTGCTGTCAACTGCTATGAACGACTCCTAGAATGAGCCGTACCTGAGAGTTTTAGGGTAACTGAGTGGCTGGGTGACCTTGGGCAAGTCACCTCGCTTCTGTTCTCTGGGCTTCTCTCCATCTGCTAGACATGGGGACCTGGAGGACAACTGCAGGGGACTTCTGAGTGTTGACTATAGACAGACACAGAGCCACACCACAAAGATGAGCCTGGGGGTAACTGGGCAGGCCAGGCAACAATGGTATGAAAATCCAGAATGCCCGGGTGGCCTTTTATGCTGGAGACCCATCTGCCAACTCCTGGGCTGCCAGGCTGATCCTGCTGAGGAGAAAAAATGTCCTATCTTCTTGTCCAAAAAAAAAAAAAAAAAAACCCACAAGCCCTGCTTTGGGCCTACTCACATAAGTATGAGGAAGATGAATGGAAAATGATATGTGCAATGGAATACTACTCAGCCATAAAAAAGAATGAAATGATGCCATTTGCAGCAACATGGATAGACCTAAAGATTATCATATTAAGTAAAGTAAGTCAGGCAGAGAAAGATAAATATCATATGATATCACTTATATGTGGAATCTAAAAAATGACACATATGAATTCATTTACAAAACAGAAATAGAGTCACAGACATAGAAAACAAACTTATGGTTACCAAAGGGGAAAGGGATAAATTAGGAGTTTGGGATTAGCAGACACATACTACTATATATAAAATAGATAAACAACAAGGACCTACTCTACAGCACAGGGGACTATATTCAATAGCTTATAATAACCTATAATGAAAAAGAATATGAAGAAGAATATATATATATGTATAACTGAATCATTATGCTGTACACCAGAAACTAACCAACATTGTAAATTGACTATACTTCAATAAAAGAAAGAAAGGAAGGAAGGAAAGAAGGAAGGAAGGAAGGAAAGAAAAGAAAAGAAAAGAAAAGAAAAGAAAAGAAAAGAAAAGAAAAGAAAAGAAAGAAATGAATGAGGGAAAACCTCAACCAAATGCTTGGTCAGCTGGTAACTGATCCTTATAGCTCCTGGGGAGTGGTACCATGGTAGGAAGTGGGAGTGGAGTGGACGGAGAGGGTAGAGCTGCTAGTGGGGAACAGGAAGAGGGTGCAAAAGATGGAGGGGCTTTGCAGCAAGAGTGTCTGGTGCAGGTGACTTTGTGCCGAGCTAGAGCTTTGTCGCTTATACTTTCAGGGTCCACTGCTGGCCAATTGAGTGGGGTCAGAGGTGAAATCATCATAATCAAGTAGTGCTCTAAGCATTCTCGAAACAGCGTCTCACTCTGTCCTCCCAACAACCCCATGAGGTACGTTCTATCTTTTGCAATTTCACAGATGAGGAAATAGAGGCATAAAGATGTTAAATGAAAGTGGCAGAAATGGAATTCACACCCAGGTCTGACTGACGCTGGTAGCTGTGCTTTTCACCGGAGCCTCCTTCCTGTCTGTATGCGGCTGGGTTGGACTGCATGATTGCTGAAGACCCTATCTGAATCCCACCATCCATTCCCCTTGGTCCCAAAGACAGAAAGACTGCTCTGGTTGGGAGCTGGGGTTCTGGGAGGCCAAAGCTATAGCAAGGAGTCTGACCTGAGACAATGAGGGAAGGGGCACTGAGGCCAAGGGCACTGAGGCCAAAACAATGACCGAAGTTGAAAAGTACGCAGGACAGCTGAGCCAAAATGCCAGGAACGTGTTCAGAGGGCTGTTGGTATCCAAGGGAGCCACAGGTGGCTATGGAGGTTGGGATATCGGCCCAGGAGATGGGATGTAACACATGCAGGGTTGGGGGAAGGGAGAGGCTCCCACTGGTGGTTGCATCATTTATTGTGGGCTGACCATCCCGCAGGCAGCACAGAAGGGCTTGACCACATTACCTCATTTCACCCACAGGGCCACTCAGAAAGGCAGGCACATCATGTCCCCAGTTTGTCAGAGGAGAAACCGAGGCTCAGAGAGACGAAATGACTTGGCCAAAGCCATACAGCAAGGGAGTAGCAGAGCTGGGAACCAACTCAGATCTGGCTGACCTCCGATCCCAGGCTTCCAGCAGCCAATCCTTCTGACCTGTGTGTGCTAAGTACAATTGATCTTTGAACAATACAAGTATGAACGGCACGGGTCCACTTACATGTGGATTTTTTTTTTTTCGATAGTAAGTACTACAGTACTACATGATCCACAGTGTGTTGAATCTGCAGATACAGAGGAACTGCATATATAAGTTATATGCAGATTTTCAACTGTCCAGAGAGGCAGTGCCCCAGCCCCGCCTTGTTCAAGGACCACCTGTTTATGTTGGTGAGTGGCCACCTTGAAGGCCCAGAGGCAGAGGGGCCAGACCTTCGTAGCCCTGCAAATAAAAGATATGCAGCCTGTAATACCCGCAGCAGACAGGTCAGGATTCTTCTGCCCTTTGCCAACATATCTGCAGTCAATTAAGTTCAACCTCTCAGGGAAAAATCTTCCCAATTCTAATCCTAATTTATCATCAAGCAAAACATTCATAAAAATCTATAGAGTTTAGTTCTAATTTTACATAAGTGCATAAGTATAGCCTGTAGGAATACTACAGAGATTTTATTAATTTATCCCCTATATTAATTCAGTTATGGCCTGTGGAAAGTATAATTAAAAGTGAGATGTCACAAAAATCAATTAAAAGAATTGAGCAATGCTAGAGAGATTTAACTTTTCAAGACCATTGACAGCGGAAAAAAGCTGTCAGCATTTCTAAGAACAAATGAAAATAACAAGCACCTGGCTAATCACAAATTGAGTCAGGAGGCTAGGCTGTTTACAAGCATGATAGTCTCAGGGGATGAACCCAGAGTCACTAAAAGTCCTATTTTCAACTTAACCCTTGTCTTGCCGAACGACCTTGGGACAATAGCCATAGGCATGCTGGATGTTCTCCATTTGTCCCTCCAGAGCTGCTCTTCACCATTCTCCATCCTTCTCTGCACCCCGAGAGGCAGACCCATGTGGATTGCACCTAGCTCCCTAGCCCTCTGGCTTCCTTTTAGGTTTGGCCAAAGAAAAGCACTGGCAGAAGATTGAAGGACAGAAGGAGAGAGAGAATGCGGCGTTTACTCCCCAGCTCCCTTACTGGGTGCTGTAGACTGAAGGTTTGGGTCCTCCTTCCCTCCAAATTCGTGCATTGAAAGCTAACTCCCAATGCGATGGTGGGACCTTTGGGAGGCGAACAGGTCATGAGAGTGGAGCCCTTATGAATGGGATTAGTGTCCTCGAAAAAGAGACCCCAGAGATCTCCCTCAACCCTTCCCTCATGGAAAGACACGGCAAGAAGACCACCATTTATAAACCTGGAAGCAGGTCCTCACCAGACATTGAATCTGCCAGCGCCTTGATCTTGGGCTTCCCAGCCTCCAGAACCATGAGAAATAAATTTGTTTGTAAGCCACCCAGTTTATGATATTTTGTTATAGAAGCCTGAATAGACTTAAGACACCGGGCCACAGGCTGGCAGAGCCTGCAATCCTGCACCAAAAGTCTCATCTCCTGCTGCGTACTCCCCCTCCCACAGCTACAGCTTCCACTGGGTTCTGTATCCGTGCCCTCATCTTGCTCCTTCTGGCTAGGGGTGACAACAGTTCCCAGGGTCTTTCCCCATCCCTTGTGGGTTCCTTTTACCCAGCCAACAAACACCTTTGTAAGTAGTCCCCTCCTCAGACCCTCCTCAAGTTACCCCTTTAGGTATACCGTCTCATTCCTGCCAGGGCCACAATGAGTGCACTCACGTAACATCTGTGGACCTCAGAGTCTCTCTTTAGGTAATGGAATTTTGTCTTCCAGACATCCTAGAGAGATTCAATAATTCACCAAATATTTATGGAATGCTAATAAGTGCCAGATGCTCAGAGGAGAAATAAGAAAGGCAGTGATGACCTTGGTTCTACAAACAGGAGACGGTATTTCAACCCCAGGAAGGAACAGTGCTTCATGACATCCCACCCCTCTCCAGCATTTCCGGCAAGGAGCTCGGAGCTGGCGGTGGGCTGGACTCACTCGCTAAGGAGCACCTGCCCTCCTAAGGTAGAGTTCTTTCACAAGAAGCCCTGAATTCTGGGATAGTAGGTTGAAGGCCAGGTGTAGAATAGAGGTGCTTCAAAGGCTGGAGATAAACTTCTTTTATGGGACATTTATGTGATAATAACAACTATAATTAAATGTGAAAAATAAATGAATGGTTTTGGGATCCAGAAAACTTGAGTTACAAGTCCAGCAATTTCACTTGCATGAAGAAATGTATCTAAAGACCTAAGTAGAGATCCTGGTATGTAGGAAATACTCTGCTGATGATAACAACAGTGGCAGCAACAATAATAGTGGTGACAATAGCTAATAGTCACGTGCTGATTACAATATGATATGCACCGTTTGAAAGTCCTTTGCATGTATTAACCCAATGAATCCTTACAACAACCCTAGGAAATCTTATTATCACCTGTATTTTCCAAGTGAAGAAACTGAGGCATGGAGAATATGTTAGCCACTTCCTGTGGCTGCTATAACAAATTACCACAAACTTACTGGCTTACAACAAAAGAAAATGATCTCTCACAGAATAATTCTGGAGACCAGAAATCCAAAATCAGTATTATTGGGTGGAAATCAAGGTGTCAGAAGAGCCACACTCCTCAGAAGGCTCTACAGGAGAATGCATGCCTTGCCACCTCCAGCTTTGGTGGCTGCCAGAATTCTTGGCTTGTGGCCACATCACCCTAATCTGTGATCACTCCGTGATCACGATGTCTCTTCCTCTTGTGTCTGTGTCCAATCTCCCTCTGCCTCTCTCTTCCTAGGATACATGTGATTGCACTTAGGGCCCACCTAAATCATCCAGGATAGTCTCCTCATCTCAAGATCCTTCATTTAATCACATGGGCAAAGTCCCCTTTTCCACACAAGGTAATGTATACAGGCCCACAGATAAGGACTTAGGTATTTGGGGGGCCATTATTCAGCCTATCATGGACAGGTTAAGTAACTTGCCCAAGATCACGCAGAGATCTGTTATTATTAATTCTGTATTACTATATGATTTGGGACGTATTACTTAACCTCATCTGTGAAATGGCAGTGAAATCTCTGCCCTGTGGTAAACAAAGAAATAATTATTAAGATCTTCAGGGAGAAGGTACAAAGGCAGAACCTCTGTCTATTTCAGCTGACTGTCTACCCCAGCCCATAATAATCATTTAGGACAAATTTGTTGAAGGAACAAATGAATGCATTAATGAGAGTACTGTGCATTCACAATGACCTTCTCAGCTTACAGAGGCCTTTTTATTCATCATCTCCTTTGACCTCACAAAAAGCCTGTGAGCTAGATAGTGTGGGCCCCACCATCCCATTTTTACCCAGGTGGGACAGGCTCAGGGCGGCTAATAACAGTAATAATGGCAGCTAATATTACAGAGTGCTTGCTGTGTGCCAGGTTCTGTGCTAGGCCCTCGCTCAAGATGGCACAGCTAGTAAATTGCACGATGGTAAATGACAGAGCTGAACAAGTGAAAACAAAATTGGGCCTCTAAGAGCTCAGAGCCCAGGCTGTGCAGGGGGGTAGTGAGCAAAGGCCCTGAATTTTCCTCCTGGACATGTCTGATGAACCCCAGCTTTGTGGAATGTTAGGCCATGCGTTCTGATTTGGGGTTAGAAACTTTAATGTCAGAGAGACTTGGTTCAAATGCAGGTTCCATTGCCTGACCGGGGCGAAGTTTCTTCACCTCATTAAACCTCAGTTTCCTCATCAGTAAAATAAGGATGGTAATGGCTGCCACTTTACTGGGCTGCTGCGTAGACAAAACAAGGTAGCCTGTTAGGCACTTACTGCAGGGCCAGGCTATGATGTTCAGCAACTGCTAACTATTACTATTGCTGCCACTATCATTAGTAGTGGCATTATCCATTGTATTAGAAAGCGAACTTGAGTTTGGAGATTTCCACTGCCCTAGTGACCTTGGATAAAGGATGTGGTGTCTCTGTCAAAATGCAAATGTCCTTGTACTTGGTACCCCAAGCTATTCTTCCATCCTTTCTTTCCCTTTCAAGGCTGCCTTTCTGGCTTTTTACTTGAGCCATCATCCCAGGGTTTAAATGCCTTCCTGGGTCAGAGACAAAGGCACACAGAGGTGCTCTAATGCTGGGCTGACTCTCTCCTCTCCATGTCCTTGGCCTCCTCTAGGCCCAATACCTTCCTGCTGCTCACCCGGTCTGCCACCTAGACACCACCCAGGGTGGCACAGGGCTCTGGGTTGTGTCTTCTCCTGGCAAAGAGCTGCCTTGAAAGCCTGGACCACTCAAAGAGAGTTAAGTCATCTGTGGTACCTATGTGCCTTCTTTCTGAGGACAGGCTTGGAGCCAGCCACCTGTACAACACTTGGCTATTTGGCATGGGCATGGCTCTTGGGGGCCTTATTTACATCTTGTTCAGCATCCCCGCCCCCACCCCTGCTGCTTCACAGGAGATGAGGGCCTCTACAGGGACAAGTGAGTCACCTTTCTCATCACCCTACACCGTCACCAGGCTGGCTAGGGACCAGGCCAGCTGTATAATCTGGGAAGCTTTCCAATTCTATCTTTTAATAAAAACCCAAGTTGCAAATTGAAAGCTGGCTGCCAGGGGGAAGGGCTGCCTGTTCAAAGCTACCTTTCAAGCTCATTCTAATTTTTCCTTCTTAGAAATCTAGTATTTTGTATATTAGATTTTATATAATACAAATAATATTATGTATCAATATTAGTAATAACTATTTAAGACAGTGCAATAAACATATATGATACACATGATCTTATTTAATGTTCATAATGACCTTATGAGCCACTTTAAAGATGAGAAAATGCAGGCACTTCTCCAAGGTCACACAGCTAGTAAAAGGCACAGCCAGAATGCAAACCCAGGCCTGTGGGATTCCAAAATATTTATTCGTGACACTTAACCACTGACATGATATGACTGAGCCAGTTTCTCTTCATTCCTTCTCCTTAAATGGCTTTTTAAAGCCAACTTGCAAAAGAACCCCAGTTTTCACCACAGGCAGACACTGTATCTTCTGGGGCTCAGTTGTTCTTTCTCCATCACTCTTCCTCTCACTTTGCTTACAAATTTTCCCTCAGAATCAGGGCTGTGGCTTGCAGTTGTACAATCTGTGACTAAATGAATATACAAGTGTATAAAGTCTGAGGCAAACAGAAGACTAACCAAAAAGCTTAAAAGAAAAATCTGGGGAATAAGATGTCCATAAGGGGCTTTGTTGAGACCTGACATATTCCTGGGAATCTAGAAAGTCATGTGCATGTGTAGAACTGTGCACACGAACAAGGTTGTGACATCCTCACACCTGAGAAGGCCCTAATCTCTCATCTCTGGACAATCTCGAAGCTGTATGCAAGCAGCAAGGGAAGGCTAAGGCAGAGTTGACAACTGCCTGCCAGAATGTTGAAGATGTGCCCCAACATGTACACATGGCCTCTCAACAAAGATTGGCGGTTCTAGACATTTAGAGACATCTCTGTCCAACCACTAGTTGACCACTAAACTAACCAAAAAGAGACTTCAGTGGTCACACATGACAAAGAATACAGACCTACAGATTTTGTTCGGAAAGGTCACTAAACAAACAATAAAAATTACAATAAAAAGCAACAACAATAAACCCTAGTAAGGGTTGCCAGAGGAAAACCAGAAGACTCTATAGTATGTGAAACCAGGAAAGGAGAGCATTTTAAGAAAAAAGAAATGGTCAATTGTGCTGCATGCTGCCAAGGAGTCATGTAAGATGGGGACAGAGACATGACCACTGAATTTGTTAACATGATGTTCAATTGATGACTTTGATAAGAGCAGTTTGAGTTAAACAGTGGGATTGGAAGCCTGATGAGTGTGGATTAAAGGACATAAAGAAGGGTAGACAGGGATTGTAGACATAACACTTCCAGTAGAATCTTTTTGAACAAAGGCTTTCAGGTTGTATCAAACTGAAGTAGGCGCATAGTGTGAAGACTGTGGGTGTGCTGCCTCACGTTCAGAAACAGCTAGCTGACTGGGCAGTCTTGGTTCAGGCCCTTCCCCTCTCTGCATCTCTCTTTAATCATTTGTAAGATGATAGGCTGGGGCCAGGCTAACGTGTTCCAAAGTAAATTTCATGACATACTAATTGCAGCATTTGTTTGGTGAACACAAAAAATGTAGTAGTTATATATAACTAGAGAACACAAGGCTGAACAAAGTTAAATAGATTATATTTATTGCAGGACTTCTTAAGAGCCTTTAATGGGCTAATGTGAATTTCAGATTTGCAAGAGTGGGATATAGCGTGCAGCATGACTCTAATATAATTAAGGAAGGAAAACTTATTTCTTGGATGATCTATAAATAGCCTGTGTAAATAGTGTTCCAAGAAACACATTTTGAGAAATACTGGATCTCTAAGGGCTCTTCTAGAGATAATCTCCTTTGACTTTTATACCAATATAAATGTATAATACATTTATTAATTTATGCCCAAATCAGTGTAAAATATTAAAATTATTACAATAACAACAGCTATTATTTTATTGCGCACTTAGGCTGGATGAGATTTGTATAAAGTGCTTTACACGTATAATGAGAAAAATAATCACCTTCTACTCCATAACAACAGAGAGGGAGATGGCAATTTGTCCAAAAACTTAATTAGGTCCTGCTAGGAGATCATTTCTAAGCCTCAGCCAGACTTTTGCCTATTCAAACATACAAAAAAAAAAGCCTAATGCTAAGCTTGGTGGTTAAGGTCTAAAGAGAGCTGAATTGCTTTGCATCAGAAAATGGAAAAAATTTGGTTCCTTTGTTTCCAAAAGAGAGGAGTAGAGAAGAGAGCTGAGAGAAGCCAGCTGAGCAACTTGGAGGAGGGGCCAAAGGACTTTTTTTTTTTTTCAATTTCAAGGTGTTTGCTGTGCTGTAACAACAACTTCTACTTCTCTAAACCTTCAATAAAGTTATAAAATACAGGCTCTGTGATTCACTGCTTTTTGTTGTTGTTAATATTTGGGGGTCCTTGTTGTTGAAATCAAAGAAACAGTTTCAATTGTAAGTTTGAGTTAATAATGGAAGGGAGCTTAGAAAAACCCCTCCAATGGTCATAATTTGAAGAACAGGAACCCAGAAGCGGGAGAAAGCCAGAGATAGAGGTTACCGTGCAATTATAAGCCCCTCAGAAATATGCAGATAGCTCGGGGAGAGGGAATGGGAATGTAAGCCAACGTCAGCAAGATCTCCAGGCTAACGAGACTTCAGCAGCTGACATCTGTGTTACATAAGCAGGGTCTCACTTAATCTTCACATCAGCCCCATGAGGTAAATACTATTATTTATCCCTACTTTTCACCTGAAGAAAGTGAGTCAACTGAGGCTCATACAGGTTAGATGACTTGTCCAAGGTCACATAGCTTGGTAGAGGCACAGACATGATTCTAGACTAGATCTTTTTGAATCAAAAGGTCAAGTGCTAAAGATGCTCAATATCACTAATTATCAGAGAAATGCAAACCAAAACTACGATGAGGTATCACCTCACACCAGTCAGAACGGCCATCATTCAAAAGTCCACAAATGACAAATGCTGGAGAGGCTGTGGAGAAAGGGGAACCCTCCTACACTGCTGGTGGGAATGCAGTTTGGTGCAGCCACTATGGAAAACAGTGTGGAGATTCCTCAAAAGACTAGGAGTAGACTTACCATATGACCCAGGAATCCCGCTCCTGGGCTTGTATCCAGAAGGAAATCTACTTCAGGATGACACCTGCACCCCAATGTTCATAGCAGCACTATTTACAATAGCCAAAACATGGAAACAGCCTAAATGTCCATCAACAGGTGACTGGATAAAGGATGTGGTATATTTATACAATGGAATACTACTCAGCCATAAAAACTGACAACATAATGCCATTTGCAGCAACATGGATGCTCCTGGAGAATGTCATTCTAAGTGAAGTAAGCCAGAAAGAGAAAGAAAAATACCATATGAGATCGCTCGTATGTGGAATCTAAAAAAACTGACACAAATGAATTTATTTGCAAAACAGAAACAAACTCACAGCCATAGAAAACAAACTTATGATTACCAGGGTGAGAAAGGAGAAGAGGGGTAAACTGGGAGTTCAGGATTTGCAGATACACACTACTATGTATAAAATAGATAAACCAGAAGGCCCTACCGTATAGCACAGGAAACTATAGTCAATATCTTGTAGTAACCTGCAATGAAAATGAATACGAAAAAGTATGTATATGTGTGTGTGTGTGTGTGTGTGTGTGTATAACTGAATCACCATGCTGTACACCAGAAACCAACACAACGTTTTAAATCGACGATACTTCAATAAAAAAAATACTGCCAATAAACATTCACTTTCCTTCTCACGTGAAGGTCTCCTCAGAGGCTGATGTGGAAGATCAGCTATTAAAAAAAACGAGTCATGTGTTCAGAGTCACTTCCCAAACTGCTCCCTAAAAAGGAGCGCAGGTGGAGTGGGAGCGGGCACGACGTAAGATTCGATCCCTGTTTTGAGATTTTGCTCACAGATTGCACCACAGATGCTAGGGCTGCCAATGGACTGACTGATCCTTGCGCAGGCAGCACGGAGCACTCAGGTTTCTTACGGGGTCACTGTGGGCATTGTAGTACCATTCATTACACACTGGAGCCACCATCCTCTGCTTCTAGAAAGAAACCATCTCCTGCACCATGGATGTCCAATTATCATCCATTCTTCTAGACTAAGCCAGATGTCAAGTCCCTGATGCCTCTCAGACAACATTATAGCATATATCATGTGTACTCGCTGATGAGGCCACACATCTCCTGAGAGAAGGGGCCCAGCATTAACCTGCTCAGCATGTGCAGTGAGTGCCCCGCAAACACAGGGCCCAGCAAAGGTTTGCTGAATACAATTACATTTTGACTCATGTTGGATGGGGATCTTCTTGGGAAGTGACGGCACCCACCGAACCCCAGCCTAGCCTCATCGCTCGCCTCTCTGTGGGCCCCTAGGCTAGTTCCACTGTGAGGACTGCCAGCAGAAGGGACCTCAGCCTTTCATACTCTTTTTGCTTTCTGCCAACCATTTTATTTTCCTTGGTGGGGACCCAAGCAGGGTAGAGATGGAGTGCAAACTAATTTTGTTTTATTTTATATTTAATCTGCCGGAGCTAATTCTCAGAAATCAGTTCTTCAGACTGAAAAGGACAAAGCTACCTTCAATAGAAAGTCAGCCTGGTATAGCCAAGTGTCATTATATTAATATGCAAAGCTACCAGTCAGCTAATCTCCACAAACCATTTGTTTCCTTAATTGCCCTCTCAGGGCAAAAGTGAAAAAAATTAGGCAAGATGAATACCAATTTTATTTAATTCACCCTACCCATTCTCCCCAGCACCACTTACTGATGCAGTTCTGAAGCTGGCAATTTTCAGCTTAAATGGTCTAACTTCCCCCGTCCCAGCCTCCCCCGCCTACATCAGCATCTGTCTTTCTGCATCTCTGAGTTCTGACCACTGAGCCCACTCAGGGCAATCTCTTACGGCTTTGAGCCTCAAGAAGATCCTCAAAGGGGTGGAGAGCAATGACAAAATGGCAGCACGGGAGGCAGTAGGAGTCCTACATCCCCAAGGAGCAGGAGAGCATCAGAGCACTAGTCCTGAAGTAGAAGGTTGCCCTTACATTCTGGCTCTACCACTTACTAGCTCTGTGCTCTTGGGCAGATCACCTGACTTCTCTTGACCTTACGTGCCTCATCAGTAAAAACAGGGCAGGGTACTTCTAGTGGTGTAATAGTACTGCAGAGGGCTGTTTTGAGGATTGAATTAGATCATGTCCAAGCATGTAAGGACATGAAACACCCAGGGCGCTGCTCGGTGACATTAGCTGCTACTACAACTGTTGTTGTTTTTATGGTTATGTCAGGTAACTGAAAACAGGGTCTTCTTTCCCAGTCACTTCCAGCCAGACCACAGGAAGCAGAGCAGCTGGTGGTGTTTTGGATGGCAATTTAGATGGCTAAGAAGAGAGGAATGGACTCAGTGATTTCCATGAACCAGCCACCTAAGCCCTTATTATTTCCCATCTCCACTCAGGAACTTCCCCTCTCTGACTGCAGCCCTGCCCTCTCAACAGCCAGTAGCTTTCCAGTAGTCTATTTGAATCTTAGAGTATCAAAATGGATCCCAATAAAATGGTAAAACCAACAGAAACCCCCACAAATGGCGGGGGGGGGGGTATCCCTGAAGCACAATTTACCCTTCCAGTTCACACTTGGAAGGTAGCCAGGTCTAAAGTAATGGGGCCATTAATGTGTTATGTCTTGAGCATTATGTGCATATATGAACAAACCAGGTATTCAAAACCAAGAAAGGTCAGTGGAGACCCTGAAAGCATCCTGCAGTGGTCTGTGGATGCCAGTGGGGGTACCCTAAAGTTCCTTCCTAATGTTTAATAAACTTAATCCTGAAGAACAGGTCTCCCCATGAGACTCAATAGTTTTCTCATCTATCAAGTGGTAATAGTAGTACCCAACTCACCAGGGGTGTTGTGAGGATTAAAGGACACAAATTATGTTATCAATAGAGTTGGTTTCCCATCCCTCCCATACCTCATCCCAAGCAAAGCCTCAAGAAAGATCTTGAAACAAGTCCCCATTTATCTGCCCTGGAGTCAGCAGTCCTAGATTTGATTCCCGGGTCTATAATTTATGAGCTGTGTAACCATGGGCACAATATTTTTTGGAGCCTCAGTTTCTTCATCTGTAAATCTGGGCTAATGCCATCACCTACCTCACAGGGTTGTAAGAATTAAATAAGATAATTCCTGTAAAGAGCTCAGCAGAGTGCTTGCACATGGTAAACAGTCAAAGTTTGCTTACAGTAAAATAACAGTGAACGTTACCATTTGTTTTTGTGTCCCTTGGAAATTACTTCTGAGATCTCCAAACATATTTGCTTCCCCTTTACTGTAACTTCTTGAGAATTTCCTATCATTTGTGTCTATGCCACTGTATCCTTTCTTGCCAAATCCTAAACGCAGGCAAGTGAATCCCACTGACCCTGGATCTCCTGGCCCTTTGTGCTCCACGACCCATGGTCAACTCTGGTGCTTTGGCCACCATTGCAGATGCTGCAACAGATCCCTTCACAATGTGGAATTGTAACCCGACCCTCCCACAAACGTTTTCATTGGGTTTCATTATTGGTACTCAGGGAGTTGGCTTAATTACAATTTTTAATGGTGCACATGTTCACACAACTACCGTATTAGCTGACATCGAGTTGAGTGCTCTTTAGTATGTAATAAACGTTATCCTTCACTGAAGCAGAGATCCGATTTCTCATCTTCAACACATTAAGGTCATTTACAAACCTCTGATTCCAGTGACATAAGGAGGCTTAACCGAGACCTTGTGGTTGAGGACAGAATGTGCTCTTTCCTGCTTCCAAGGGAGGGAGCATCCCTAGGCCCGTGACTTCCAAAATGACTCTTCTGAGAGAGGCAGACTCAAATCTTGAAAGCTGTCACGGGAAGAATGGGATGGGGTTTTTGCTGTGCTACTCACAGGTACCTGTGATGTGTGAGTCTGGAGGGGAAACACGCACACTCTTGAGTGTGACATATCCCTGCTTTAGACAATATGGCACCAGCATTTATGTGTGCAGAGCATGGGTGACTGAATTCTATCCCTCAGTCAAAGATATCTGTCAGCTAGAAACTCAGATCATGAAGAATCTGCCGAGTCATAGTCAGAAAATATGAAAGGCCAGGGAAGCAGAGCTACCGCATGTGACCCCTGCTGGGCTGCTGGACTCCTGGGTGCTTGGAGAAAGGCTTTCTTGGTGACAGCGCTGCATAGAATGGGAGCAGGATTTTTTAAATTGATGCTTATGCTTTTGATGTCATCTCTAGCAATTCACCATTAAATCCAAGGTTATGAAGATTCATCCCTATGTTTTCTTCTAAGAGTTTTATAATTTTAGCACTTACACGTAGGTCTTTGATTCGTTTTGATTTAACTTTTGTATATAATATGAGATAGAGGCCCAACTTCACTCTTTCACAAATGGATACCTGGCTGTCCCAGACCATTTGTTGTACATATGATTCTTTCCCCATTGAAAGGTCCTGGCATCCTTGTTTTAAAAAAAAAAGCCAGCTGACCATAGATGTATGGGCTTATTTCTGGACTCTTTGAGTTCCAGTCCATGTATTTATATGTCTATGCTTATGCCAGTCCCACAATGGCTTGATTACTGTACCTTTGGAGTACATTTTGAAGTTGGCCAGTGTAAGTTCTCCAATTTTGTTCTTTTTCAGGATTGTTTTGGATGTTCAGGGTTCTTGGTAATTCCACATGAATTTTAGGATCAGCATTTTCATTTCTTCAAAAAAAAGTTATTGGGATTTGGATAAGGAATTGCATTAAAAATCTGTAGATCACTCTGGATAGTACTGTCATCTTAACAATACTAAGTTTCCCAATTCATGAACACAGGATGTCTTTGTATTTATTTAGGTCTTCTTTAATTTCTTTCAGGGAGAAGGATTTTGATGCTCAACTTTCCACAGGGACTGTGCTGAAGCTGTGTTGAGCTGAGTTAAAGCAGAGGCATTTGGGTTGGGACTGGCACCTTGGTAGATAAACACAGGCTGAGTTTAGCACACGCTGCCAACAAGAGCGAAAGGGGATGAACTTCAGAATGTTGATGATGCTAACAATTTTCAAGTGGGGAAAAAGAAGCCCAGAATATTAGTAGGGGATGTTTGAGAGAGCGGGGGTTTGGTATTCAGCAGATGTCAGAGGCCCCTTGTGGTCCCTGCAGTGCAGTGGCTCTTTGACTGGAGGCTGGTTCAGAAAAGCTGGTCTCAGGCTTATGATGAGAACATAAGCACATCTCTGCCTGGGACATCTGGAGCAATTTCCTGATTATAGTAAGTAAACAAATTGGACACTGCCCAACACAGACCCAGTGAGGAGTGAAACTGCTCTTCCTATTTATCCATTCCTATGAGGTATTGCGGACAGCAAGCTGGATTTGAGGTCTGGAGGCAAGGTGGTCTCCAGGGTCCTCTGCTCCCCAACGTGCCCCAGAAAGAGAACCTTTTAAACTAGATGTCCAAAAATCCAGGCTTGAATCCCAGTTCTGCCCCTCAATTTGATGTATGATTTTGGGGAAAGTCACTGAAATTCTCCAAGATTGTTTGCTTATCTGTCAAATGAGAATTCTTACAATACCTGCCTAACTCACAGGAATGTTGTGGTGTGCCAACAAGAGGTGCAAGAAGGGCCTCAGGAAACTAAAAATAGCATTTTACGTGTCAGGTGTCATTGCTGTCCCTAGCTGGGGGTCCCAGCCCTGGGAAGAGGGTTCTCACCCTCAGGGGATACTGATGATGAAAAGGAGTGGGTAGATATATGTGTAGAACTTAAACCACAGGAGTCAGGCTTGAAAAAAGTGAGAGAGGGAGAGAGGTTCCTACTCTCTCTGAACCCCAAAAGGGGTGATTGAATAAAAGAATGAAAGAAAGAAAGGAATGAATGAATGAATGAATGAATAAGGGCAAAAACAAAATGAGAGGGTCTAGTGTTTTGCTATAAAGACAATCAAGATACAGGAAGCAAACAAGAAGTATATATTGAGTGCCTGCTGCATGGCAAGGCGCCACATGGAGCTCTGGGACTGTCTAGTGAGATGTATAAATTTCCACGTGGGGACAGGGGATTAATCTGGTTTGAAGGCAAAGGTTATGGAGGAAAGTACAAGGTGACTAAGATTTGGTCCCTGTTTTTTAGGAGCTTCAACTGAGTCAGAGACATAGAGCATGTATAAATAAATAATGTTAATGTGCAGCATAAAGTTTTATTTAAAAGCAGCTAAAGCCCATCTCATGGAAGAACTTGGGAACAGAATACAACCCACAGTTGTTCAGAAAGCACCCATGCAGAGAAAGCAGTCCTCCTGACTCTTCGTTTCCTTTTTATAACAAAGCAGAAAGATTGGAACGACATCGGGGTGCGGAGGGAGTCGTATTTGCTTTTGAGCCTGCCAACACTCTCGGCGAAGGCTGGGTGGGTGCAAAGTGCGCTACCATTTCTGTAGGTTTGACTGTTTCAAGTGTCCCTTTAGAGGTGTCACGTTGGGTATCAGTCCTCACTCTTGACCTGAGCTGGCAGAGGGGTGGGGGTAGACGGCCTCTTAATTAACTCCTAGCCTTCCCACTTACAGCAAGATATAATGAAAAAAAAAGTCACGGCCTCCACCATTTACCACCAGCTCTGTGATCTTGGACAAATGAAGTAAACTGTCTGAGCCTCAGTTTGCCCCTCCATAAGATGGAGATGATAATACTTCATCGGCTTGTTAGGGTATAGCACAGCACACAGTGTACAGCAGTTGGTCAATAAATGGTGTAGTTCTTACTGTAATTATTTTAATGATTAGAAAGCCTGATTGTTAGTGCTGTCCTAGAATCAGAGAAAACCTGGATTCATTGAGAAACTCTCCTGGTGTCTGAATGAATTCCTAACAGAGCAGGAACTAGACATCCAGGAAAAAAATCTGGTCTGGACTCTAATCTTTCAATCTTGCAGAATTTCTAATCACCCAACAGCTAATCTGGGTCACACAAATATTTGGGGGCAAGGGACCACTTTTGGTGACTGCCTCTCTTCTGTGTTTTTTCTTTAATCTATCTTAATGTGAAAGAAAGAGGAAAGGAAGAAAATAAAGGAACATGTTCAGGAAAAATAATCTATTAATATATCTATTGATGACCTTATGATTCAAATCAGAGGTCGCCCTTTCCCAAACATGTTTACTTCCATGTTACTCTCTGCACCTTCTCACAGCTCACTAGGATAGAGGAATTAGGGTATTCCCATCTTCCCACAGGACACCAAGCAGACATCTTGGGAATACCCAGATCAAATAATATCCTAGTCAGTCATGCCTTGATATATTCTTTCTTTCATTCATTCAACAAACATTTACTAAGTGAGTATTGTGTGACGACCACTGTTCTGACATCTTACATGGAGGGGAGGTGGTGTTAAGCAGGCAGGTAGAAAATAAACAAATAGCAGTTTAAATATATGTCAGGTGGTATAATGCTATAAAGAAGAAGAGATAAAGAGGAATACAGTGTGATGGTGAAGGAGTCTCATTTTGTTTAAGGTGTTCAGGGAGGATCCGGTTGATGAGATGACAGTGAAGGATGGAGCTACGCAGCTGCCTGAAGGAAGAGTCTTCCAGGCGGAAGTTGCTCAAAGTTGCTCGTCAACAACCATTCTATTCCTCTGTTGATCAAACGCCTGACCTTTTATCTTTCTTTCTCATTTCTGCTCCTCTTTTGCCCCTGCCACCAAAAGCCAGGTTATGTTTCTCTTGATTCTTGGAGCATTCTTGTGTATGCAGTTTGCATTCACACTCTGGCTACTCTATCTCTTATCACTCTGGGAAGCCCCTCCCCTCTGCTCATCAAGCCCCTGTCCTTGGGACCTAATCTTCTCACTTGGCTGACACACACTGGGGCTCAGACACCCAGTACACCACCTTGTTTGGTTTGGTAAACTACTAGGTAAATCCAAGAGGCAACCAAGACCACAGGGACAATGTTTTAGCCTATCCAGGGAGACAAACCATTCCCAAGCAGCGGAGTAGCATCATCTTGTGTATAATTCAAATGCTGATTTATAAATGCTTACCCTAGATGAGAACAAAAGAAACGGATAAAGATAAGCATGGCGCAGACAAGTGACTGGCTGGTTAGTGACATGGCTGCCTTTGGATCTTTCGGTACCTGCTCATATTAAGAAAAGCCACAGAGAAGATAACAGTCATCAATCTCACTGTGACCACACATAACACATAATGGTGCTGGCTTGCATAGGAGTGCACAGGAGGCGGAGTTGACAGACATCATTTCAACAAATATTTATTGAGCATCTACTATAGGCCAGGCACCATTTACCTGGAGGTAAAGGGCCATGAAAGCCCAGTGGAAGAATTTTGACATTAAAGCCCTTGAAGGCTTTGGAGCAGGATGGTGAGTGGCTTGGCTTCCTTCAACTGTCCTCCCTCATCTGTCACTGTGCTCCTAGCACCATACTTACACATGGTAGGATGTTGGATGGATGATGTGATAGACCTTAGGAGGTTAGTCTTTGTAGAGAGAATTCCAAATGGAATTATTTTTAAATTTACAGGACATTTCAGTGTACTCTTACACATGGAACATGAAAACAAGAAAGGTAATTAACTGTAGAAATGTATAAGAAACATACACTGCTTGGAGGCTGAATGTGCTTTGCCACTTCTACAAAGATTGCTGGCCTTTAAATGCCAGAGAAGTGTCTGGTGAGATATCAACCACTTAGGAGGTTTACTTTACAATTCTTTCTCTTCATGAAAAATCAGAACAATCATTTTCACTTAACTTCATTGTTGCAGGAACAACATCAATAACAGGAATCGACTTTGTGAGACTCTATGGGACTTTTTTTTTTTTTTAAAAAAAAACCACTCTGTTCAGTGAAATTGTTGTCAAAAGAGTCTACTATTCTCCAGCCCCATCAAAAATATGAGAAGACACTAGCTGGTGACTGGATTATTTACATAAATACAGAGCAGAGCTGTGCTGAGCAAAATGTGAGTCAGATAGCCTTGCTCTCCTGAAATAGATCAAAATCCTCCTCTGTGGAGTTTGCTAGGGTTCCAGCAAGTGTCTGAGCTGATGGGGTCTTCTCACCGTCCAGACAGCCTTCTCTCAGGCTGCATCAAGTAGCTCCTTACCTTTTCCTCAGGGCATAAAGACCCAATCAATGTTTTTTGACAGCACCTCAGTGCTGAAGCAAAGCCAATCGAATGAACATGTCTGGGTACCCTGATGCTTTTGCCTCTTACACCCTCTACTACTACTCTCACCAACACCATCACCTAAAAGGATAGGAGGAGAAAATGGAAGCACTCCTTATATCATGGTGGTCTCTGTATCATAGCCTTTCCCTCAGCCCAGCATCATGCTTCTGGAAACTCCTCCCCACATCACAGGATCACTGCCCATAGGGGAACAAACTAATTGAACTGCAAAGTAGTGAGCCTTCAGGATTCAAACCATATTCACATGGGGCAAGTTCTGGGTGGACAGCCTTGTAGGTGAAGCCAGCATGACACAGAAATCGTTAGTCAAGCACTCTGGCCTTTATTGCTTCTTCTCTCAACCCACAGCCGAGGTCCCAAGCTCAGGGTGTGTAAATCTATTTATGTCAGCCCTAAGTTATAGGTCCACTATGTTTCAGGTCAAAAATGCTCTCATTCACATATTTAACAAAGATATTTTTGAGTTTCTGCATGGATGGGCCAGACCCTGGGAATATGCGGCGACCAAGACAGACTTTGTACCCTCATAGAAGAGATAAGAAATAACAAATGGAATGAATGCTGTCAAATGTCAAGAGCAGGGGGTCATGAGAGCCCCAAGAATTGGGATGGCAGCATGTTTAGGGCTCAGGGGAATTTGCTGTAAGCGAGTGAGGCTTAGGCTGAGCTCTTGGAGATGACTAGGATTCAGACAAGTGAAGAGGAGAAGAATAACCACAACATGTTATTAAGTGGGGGATAAAAGCAGGTTGTACAACATACTGATCCCAAATTTGTAAAGAAATATACATATGGGCTTAGAGCAGAAAGTCCAAAAGGATGTACTTCAAATGTTAATAGTGTGTATCTCTGGGTAGTAGAATTCTGAGTTGTTTTTAGTCTCTGCATTTTCCAAAATTCCTATTATCAGTATGTTTACATCTGTAGTGAGAAAGGAAAATTTGATCTTACGCAAAGCAAACCTGACCCTGCCCCAGCCACTCCAGTCCTGATCCAGCGACTGTATCCTCCTCTGAGTTACTTCCCAAGTGTTCTTCCCAGGCGCTGCTGGCCAGCCAGCCAACAGTCCCTTCACAGCTGCTCCTTGATCTCAAAGCACTGCCGGCTGACTCACCCCTAGTCAGTGGATGGAATCCTCTCCTGGGAGCCCGTGTGCAGCTCAATTATCCTGTGGTCTCACCTGTCTTCTTATATTTTCTGAGCCCCAATTTCTCTCAACAGCCCTATTTGTTTTTCCATAAATCCCCTTCACCCTAGAATGGCCGTCAGATTCCACCAACAGGCCTGTCATGGAGACTGCCTCGCAAAATAATTCTTCAGTGCTACAAACATCGTTAAGATCTATTTTCCATTATGAGCACTTCTGGCCCAGGTGAAGAAGTCTCCTCTCAAATCCATCCATACATGATTTTGAAAGACTTTTCTCTAGAATCTGTGGATTACTAAGAGTATTTGCTCATGCCTGCATTATCTCCTCCAGCTAATTAATATTTCACTTCTCAGACAGTAACGGATTGGAAGCCTCACCCCTGGGTTCAAATGGGATGTCTATGTGATGCCACAGCTACAGGTAGCAGTGAGAGTAATGCCAGGCCCCATAAGCTAACACACTGGGATGTGCAGAACCTGGGCTGCCCTTCTTCCTTTTCCCTTTACAGGCTGGGACCACCCAACTTCAGCCATGCCACTTCTCTGGCTTGAAGCTGTACTGAGGTGTCTGGGAATGTTGCCTGGACCTGGAGGGAACAGGTAGAGGCGAGGTGGAGGCAACAACAACGCTCTCACTGGCACAACTCCCTCCAAGTGCCCTCTCCCTAATGCCAACCCCTAGTGTTTTCCAATCCCTGTGTTTGACAGCTGCACAGCTGCTAAGCAGTTAAGCCTAGTAATCTCAGAGAATCTGCAAAGGGACAGAGACAAAGGGTCTCTCTTCCTGCTAAGGCCATGGTCTTGGAAGTTGTGTGGAATTATTATTTGGAAAGCCAGAAGGCAAGAAAGGAGAGAATACTAGGTGAGTTTTAGAAATTGCTCTCCAAGAGTTTATCATAAAATCAAAGAGTCTTAAAGTTGGAAATGACTTTCATAAATATTTTCACCATGACTTATGAAGCTTATTTGCTGTCTCTGAAAGATAGGAACAGAGTTATGGTCTGTTAGCCCCTCACTTGATGAATAGAGGTGTTTATTTCTCAGCCTTATAGCTAGGCAGTAGGAGGCTGCTTCAGAGGCCACCAGATGGATAGATGATAATGATGTCTACAAGCACGATCAGCTGCAGCTAAGTCAGCCAAGTCAAGGCTTACCACCCTTTGGCTGGCTAGCATGGGGACACGACATCGTTGTTCTCGATAGTGTTTAACCCAATTGACCGCTGTCAGTTTCCAGGGCACCCCCTCCCACTAGGGTCTTGTCTAGTCTCTACTTCTTTCCCTTCTCTTGCAACCCTTTGGGATGGATGGTATGGAAAAGGAACTAGTGTAAACAGAGTTATTCATACAAGGAATGGGCTGTTCCAACTGAAACCTCATAACTTTACGGCCAAAGTGCAACAATGGTTTTGGATTGTGTTGATAGTTGGTTTTGGGTTTCTTTTTTTTATTTATTTAAAAGGACATCCACCTTATACGTGTGCTTAATGTTAAAATCCTGCCTCTTAGAGTGGTCACATTTACCACTTTATTTAGCACTTTCGGCCAAGGAATTTCAAGTACTTAAAATATTGGCTTACTCATTCCTCAGATTCATTCTAGACCTGCTGAGAGCTATTAAAGCCAAAATTGAAGAATAGATCTTTAGACTAGCCTTCCCAGTCAGTCGGAATCTTTTGCTGGGGCTGAGGGGTGAAGGAAGGCTATATCAGAATCTCTGAAGAAGGGGACAGAGGTAATGCGTGCAATAAAGTAACAATATTCCTCAATTTAAAAAAAAATCACCTATAGAGAGTGAAGCTGTGAAAAATCTTCCTGACTGGAGATAATGTGCAGAAGATATAGCAAAAAATATTATAGAAGGATTACACAATAAAAAGGAAGTGAACACTGCCTAGCCAAGATCTGTGCCCTTGATACAAGGAGACCCAGGTGAGAGGCCACTGATAGGTCAGCACAGATCAGTCTAAACCACTGGAAACACTCTCCCCAGTGCGGCCCTTTCTGATTACTACAATACCAGCAGGGCAAATGGCCAAGTCAAAGTGAGCTGCTGGAACCACCGTCATACTGTGTTATCCTTGGGGCAAAGGCTAGGTCTTATCCAGAGCTCCATCCCCAATGGCTGGAGCTCTGCCTGGCTACCCAGTACATAAATGTTTCTTATACAAATACACCATGAAAAGAAATGGACCAGCAACACTCCAAACATGTGGTTAACCACTATATTCCATATTTTCCCTCTCTTTATTCTCAACAAAATAACACATTTGAAGAGCAGCACAGCCTATACCAAGCAAATACACAGTGCCTTGAACAGTAGTAGTATAGTAGGCACTCAATAAATATTTCTTGTACGAATAAATGTAGATGGGACTTCAAAGGAAATACGTACTGAGAAAATTACTTGCAAACAGTAGATGCAGATGAATGCTTGATTTTCTGTCTTATTTTCAGCTTCTTGTTCAGAAATGTACCAGGTCAATTAAGACAAATCAAGTCTGTCAAAAACAATACTAAACTGCTTTCACCAAGGAGAGGCAGACTGCGTTCCCAATTCCTACATAAAGTGGGATATGCTCGTTTAGTTTTTCCTGCCTGTGATCCATCGAGGGATATTGCAAAATCATTCTAGGAGCCAAATTATATCCAAAGAGCCAATGGGAAAAAAAAATTAGTTGTTGAGAATGAAAGGAAAACATCAATGGCTGTTTGTATTTTCATGCACAATAATACTATTTTCTCAGTATGAAGTCCAGTTTATACTACTTTTATTATCAGACCAAACAGATTTTTAAAGAAATAATCAAATGAAAGGTGATTTGTTTTCTTCCAATGCAGGTATTTACATATAACCATTTGCTCCATCTGAAGAGCTTCCTCATTTCTCCTCTGTACTGTGGGGCCATCTCAGAGACGGTTTGCATAAGTAATGCATTTATTTACTAATCTTCAAAGAGACTCTATTTTTCCTGCCTTCCCACTGTAGTCATTAGGGGTCACAACCCTGCAGGAAATATGGGCTGCCATGGTAACACAAAATGTCTGCTGCTGGGCTTAGCGTAATTCCGCCCTAATAGAAAAACAACGAGCAGTAAATCCCATCTTTGATAAACTGGCTTATTGTTGTGCGGAGCCTCTACCTGGGAGGTGGAGATCCCTCAGAGCAGTTTTAAATGATACAAATGCGATCTGTATCTAGACTGATTTCTCGTTTTGCACAAGGAACTGGGTAAAATTGTGCCAGGTCAAGTCAAATTCCTTGTCACATTTAAAAATCATTGGCATTGCACTCAGTAAGTCATCTGTTGGGCACATTTATCACATGCTACATGGCACTGTGCTCAGGGCTGGAACAAAGCAAATCATTTCCCCAAATCACTTTTAATCCCCATAGAGAACTACAAATAAAATGCACCAACTCCATCATTTTCAACTATTTAGTAATGACAGCTATTTTATTAGTTTACAATCTTGTGTATTGAAAGTGGGATGAGCCTGCTCGGGGTAAGGGGACCAGACATGAGAGAAAGATATTCTAATATTGACCTCAAAGAGAAATCCTATACCACAACAACAAGAAAAGGCTTTCTCACTTATACTTGGGAACAAAAGAAATGTAAAATAATAAAAGGAAGACCTACAGCCCAATTATTTTGTTCTGAACGGGAAGTGTTCAGAAAAACATCCTGAAAGTAGTGATGATTACTTTAAATAAAATTACACTGTAAATGCTAAAAAATCATAATTTTTGTCAAAGTACATACTCATCAACATGTGTGCCTTTGAGGCCCAGTCATGTGGTCGCCCCCTTGGGTATTAACAGGAACATCCATTGGGAAGATGATGTTTCTTCTCTCAAATGACTCTGATTCTCTCTCAAATCTCTAAGGCACACTTGGAGTCTATTGTTTGGTTCTCCTGCTTTCCATTACACCCCCAAAATTACCCTTTACTCACCCAGGCTGCCAGTCTCACTGTTCTCTGAATATTCCACACAGCCTTGCCTCCACATCACTACATACACCATACCCCTTATCTGGACTGCCTGCCTCCTCCCTGTGTCACTAACCCTCCCCATCAAGATTCTGTGAATCTTTCATGCCTATTATAATTTGAGAATTTAATTACAGTCTGTCATATACATTGTTTGCCAATTGTTTCCTAGATCCAGATCTCACCTCCCCAAGGAGACTGTAAAGTCCCTGAGAGCAAGCATCAAGAATCTCTCTTGCTTCACTGGCTACCACACTTTCACGGAGCAAGCTGCCATGATGAAACGGCCCACAGGGCAAGGAACTGAGGGTGACCTCCAGCCAACAGCCAACAAGGGCCTGAAGCCCTCAATCCAACAACCCTCTAGGAACTGAATTCTGCCAACAACCACATGAGCTAGGAAGCGTATCCTTCCCCAATTCAACCTTTAAATGAGATCCCAGCCCTGGACCATACCTCAACTGCAGCCTGTGAGGGACCCTTAGCAGAATATCCAGCTAATCCATGCTTGAATTTCTGACCCATAGAAACTGTGGGATAATAAATGTCTCTAGATTTAAGCTGCGAAGTTTTGGGGTAATTTGTTATATAGCACGGATAACTAATACTATGAACCTAGCTTATTAGGTTCATAGCAGGGGCTCCACAAACACTTGATGAATCATAGATATGTGAGAGAGAATTATATTTTTGGTATATTCTTCAGTGACTTAAATGTTTGGGAAAGTAGCATCACACTTCTCGTTAGATGAAGGCCAGGAACTTTAAGTGATTATCTGGGTCAGCTGCCAACTTCAGAATAAAGAGGGTGAAGACCAGGGCATCTATTTCTCATTTACCCCTTCATGAGTTGTCACAGTGATCTTTGAAAAACACAACTCTGACCATATCCTTTCTATGCTTAAAACCCTCCAATGGCTGCTTGTTGCCCTTAGGATAAGGACTCTGCACAGCCTGGCTCCTGCTCACAACTGCAGCCTTACCTTGCACGACCCTTTACCTGGATTCTCTCCTCTCTAGCCACAATGCCCTGCTGGCATATCTAGTCCCGGTACTAGATATGTCCTGTCATACCACAGAGCCTTCAAACATGCTGTTCTCGGATCACCTGCTTAGCTCTGACTCATCCTGCAGCTCTCACTGTGACACGACTCCCTCAGGAAGGCATTTACTGACTTTCTAACCAAGTTAAGCACTCCATTCTTAGTTCCCATGGCACCACGTACCTCTCCTTTCTAAGACTTGACATAATTTACTCATGTGACTTAATAATGTTAGTGTCTCTGCATCGGCTCTGTAAGGATGGGCTTTTGTCTGCCTTGTTCACTGCTGCACCCTCAGCACTTGGCACACAGTAGGTACTGAACATGTGTTTTCAAAATAACAGTTGAAAGGAAGTCACTTCTTTAAGCTTCAATTTCCTCCACTATCTAGCAAAAGATAATGTTCTATTCTCTCTTCCAGTCCTGATGAGTTTGTGATCCCAAGTTGGACCCTATTCCCACCTTTCACTTCCGGCTCCTGTTGGCAGCAGCCTTTCCTGATCACTGCACTTCATTTGCTGAGCCTCCTGAAATAAAAGGCAGACCCTTAGTCCACTTTCCTCGTTCCTGAAACTAAACATTAAATTTCAGAAGAAATATTTGAGTGTACAAAAATGTTTCTCTTTTTAAGTCAAAAGAAAATCCAGAGAATTGTTTAAAAATTGCAAATTGATAAAAATGTATGAGTCATGTGTTCATTTGGTGGTTTATTTAAATCTGATTGTGCCCGAGGAGCTGACTACAACCTTCCTGGGGTGAAAAGCTACTTGTGAATGCAGCCTCATGGTCTGAAGTCTTTAGTCCAGTGGATACTCAGTAACGGTATTTATCAATCTCTTTTGGAGGGCGTCACTGAGAACAGAACTTCAAATGAAACAGAAATGCAGCTTTAGGTCATAAATTCCTATAATGTCATGCTGAAAGTACCTAAGAGATAATCTGCTTCAATCTTCTCACTTCACAGAGAGGGAAACTGGAGACGAGGGAGGGAGAGCAGCTCACCCAAAGTCACAAAGCTGGTCAGTTTATGTATCAAACAGATTCAGCGCAGAGCTGGGACCAAAAACCAAGATCCTTGATTCCCCAGTTTCTTCGCTCAGTGTCGTTTCTTGTCTCTCTCCCCCTTCCCTTGCTCATTCCCTTGCTCATTATGGAAATCTGTTCATTTTCTCCTGAAGCTCTTCCCACCTTTCAATAAGCATTGCATTGTATGCCTTGCATTTAAGAAAGTTTTAATCAAATGAATGCTAAAGAGAAACAAATATCCCAAGGCTAAGTCTGTGACTATTGTGATGAGGAAATCGTTAAGTACAATGAACCCTTGACATTTAGCAAGGGCATCCAGAAAACTCCATCTCTAACCCCTCTCCCATTCACAAACCCCACAATTATATACTTGGCATATAATTTCCTCCATAAAACTTCTATTTTTCTCCTAAGGACTATCACATTCTTACTAAGCCAATTGCTCTATCACATCAGCCTTGAAGTGTGTGCAGTTCAAATTTATGCCTCAGCAAAATTACAAATTACTACATGTCATGGGTCTTTAAGACCCACTCATAAGTAGTTGAAGCTATGAATGTTATATCAAAAAATGCCCAGAGTCTACTGATTCTTTAGAGTGACAGCCTCACCAAACCTGGATACATATTTGAGTCACAGGTCCCAATTCAAGGGAAAGACCACATTATGTCAACATGAAATCTGGAAAACCATGGGCTCACGACTTATATGTGAAAGCAGAGAATATGTTGAAACGGAAGAGTAAGGAAAATCAAATCCATCTGGACTGTGGAAGAGCTTTCTCTCTCCCTCCTGTCTGAGTATTGGGGTCTATTCTGACTGCAGCTGTGAATTGGGCATTTGTGCCCAGCCCTGCACTATGCTATGCTGTGGGAATTTACAAACAAATATACAACTAGGTTTTTGCTTTTGAGGAGCTTAATGTGACGTTGGGGAGTCCAGGCAAGTTAACCGGAAATTGGTAAATACCAACGCAAGGGAAGAAATGATATTTAACAGCATTTAGTGGAAAAGAAAAGCATTTGCCCAAGGGAAGATGACGTAGGCTGAGGTAGACTTGGAAGGGTCTTTGGAGGACCTCAAAGAAAGATTAGCGTTTGGCTACAAGAACTCTAACCATCAAAGGGAAATTCAAGGGGTCCTTTGCCTATTTAAGATTTTATTTTCTGATTCTTTGGAAGGAAAAGAATCCCCATTCTTACCCCACACAGGAGTTTATACATAGTGGGGGCTCGATAAGCCCCTATTTGAGGAAAATGTCATTGAAGTATAAGCTATAGTCAGAAATGTGCACAAATCGTAAGTGTTCAGTCTGATGAATTTTCAAAAATTAAGTATGTTCTTGTAACCAGCATCCAGATCAATAAATACAATTTGACCAGCACTCCAGAAGCCAATCCGATTCCCCCTCCCAGGCACTGCCTGTCCCCAACCCAAGATTAA
Source organism: Camelus ferus (assembly GCF_009834535.1). NCBI lineage: Eukaryota > Metazoa > Chordata > Mammalia > Artiodactyla > Camelidae > Camelus > Camelus ferus. Next base: position 84,962,810 of record NC_045732.1, on the reverse strand, counting down.
AAAGTTTAAGTTTGCCTGGTATTGAACTTCATATAAATGGAATTTTCCAGCATAAGAGTATTTTCTCTTTTGTGTCAGGCCTTGGACTCAACATTGTGTTGGCAAGATCTGTCCTGTTATTGCATGTAACTGTTCATATAGACCTTTCTGGAAGCATAATCAGACAGTTTCATGATGGTTGCACATAGTTATCATGTGTTGGGAGCACACGAAATTATCCACTCACTGCTTCTGGGAACAATCAAATGGAATAGATATTCATGGGGGCGGGTGGAGCTCAGTGGTAGAGTGTGTGCTTAGCATGCACAAGGTCCTGGGTTCAATCCCCAGTCCCTCCATTAAATAAATTTTTTAAAAAGTAAATAAACCTAATTACCTCCCCCCTCGAAATAAAACAAAACAAAACAAAAAAAACCCCCCCTAATTGAATAGTCATTCAACAGTGAAGAAAGGAATGAATGAAGAGGATGAAGAAATAGACGGGCCTCTGCAGCCAAGTCCTCAAGGGAAATTGGCTCCCAGCAATTAGGTGAAAGGTGAAGGGGATAAGAGGCCTGAGTAGCAGACCTGATTGAGATTAACATAAACCATTAGGTTAACCCGGAGACAAATAGGAGTGGCACTTGAAATTTACATAAATGCTATACCCATCTGCAATCAAGGTTCTGTAGGAAGAGAAGAACTAACAACAACAACAACAAAAACTTGTAACCCTCATCAAGGCAAAACAATGGTGGCCCTAAACTGTCTTTATCTGGCAGGAAAGAAGGGAGATTTTGGTGAAGATTTTTGTCTAAGTTGATACTGAGGTCACCAATGAATGCTGGCACTTAATGCCACCTCTCTTTTGGGGCAAGGATAAATGGATATGCCCTGATGCTATCCCTGCAAATCATTCCCCGCTTCAGGTTCCCCTTTTTGAGTCTTCCTACTGTGTGCCAAGCCCTGGGCCAGCTGTATAGTGGTGAACGGGCCCAGTCTTTGTCCTCATGGAGCTCACAGCCACTACTTCACACTGCACGACAGCAACCTGGCACACACACCAATCACACAGTCACAATTCCAGAGAGAGTTCCTCCAGGGTGACTTTGAGTGTCTTCTTCCCTGCCCCTCTGCCCCAGTACATACCCAAATCCTGGGGCCATGGACTCCTAGTCTCTCCTCTGCCTCCTTCTGCCTGGGCATAACAATGTGATGTGACACTGGGCAGAAGCGCCATGGCTCCCGACTGAAGAAAACTACAGCAAGTTGTTTGGGATTTATTCTCTGAAATAGGCCTCTGTTTAAAGAGTTCTCAGAGACTGTGTGTAGGCTGGGACTATTACCGAGGGCATGTGGGACTGGCGGCCAACACTATGACAACAGAAGCTGCCATTTTTGGTATCAAATACCTTGCATAATAGCAAAATTATGGAATATTTATTATGGGCCAGACTCTGTCTAAAGGTTTTACATATATTAACTCACTTAGTCCTCACGGGAATCCTATGAAGTAGGTGCTATTAATATCCCCATCTCACAGATGAGGCCACGGGAGCTTTAGCAAATTGCCTTAGGTCACACAACTGGCAAATCAGGGAAGCTGGGATTCTGGTGCTGTAGTCTGGGCTCTAAGCATTTTCCCCATGATCTCTCTTGTGTACAGTGCCTTATTTAGTTCTCTCACCAGTCCTAGGAAGTAGGTGTTACCCCATTTTACAGATGAAGAGACTGTGGGTCAGAGAGATTTGTTTATGTTCTCACAGTTATCAAGTGACAGAGCAGGATCTGAAACTAAATTTGTTTCTTGGTAAAATCTCATCCTGAAGCCAGTAGAGTAAGGTACAGGGATTTGCTTGGTCTGACCTGGACACGGCCTCTAGCCTCAAGTTTTCATCACTTTGTCCTCTCTTCAGTCAACCAAGGGAAGTGAGTCAAAGTCTGTCGAGGCAAAGCTGAGAGATAAAAACTGTGAACTGATTTCATGAGAGGTCAGAGGAAGGGGACCCAATATTTTTATATTATCAAAAGAAGAATATGGCAAAGTAAAAGCACAAGAATGAGCATGCACGTAGCCTGGTCCTGGATCTCCATTTCTCTCACTTACCAGCCAGATGACATTTGGAAAAGTCACTTAACCTCTCTGAGCCTCGGTTTTCTCATCTGTAAAATGAAGATAATAGTTCCTACAACATACAGGTTTGGGGAGTTATTAAGAAAGAACTCAGGAAAGCCATTCATTGCAGTACCTGGTTTAAGGTCAATGCCTAATAAATGGCCGTTACTATCAGTTTTACCTCTTGCCATGTCTCTCGTTTCCCCCACCCTACGCACAAGGTACACCCTGTGTCTAACCTATGGTCTGAGGCGTAGAGGTACCAGTTTCCATCTGAAAGACATGAAGGCAGACAGGTCATTAGGATGAGGACAGAGAGGCAGAATGCCCAGACAGGCCAAAGCCACTTTCAATTGCAACATGAATTTACAAAATGTAAAATCCTTTTCACATAGACTGGTTGGCAAATGAAGACTTTTCTAAAACTCTAAACCAGCTTTTATTTTTGTAAAGGAAAAGGTGCTGTAGTGTTTCACAGCTCCTGAGAGCAAACTGTTTCCCTGGTCGTTAAGGGTGCTTAGCAAAATGATAAATGATGACACAGGCGGCTGGCCGAAGATTGCCCTTTAGGTTCCCAAGATAATCTCCTGCCAGAAACAATTTATGTTGAGTGTTGGATAGCTTCATGAGTACAGAAGGAGTGCTACCTCTTTGCTGCCTTAAAGACAGCGAGTTTGTAGTGAGTGAGTGGGGTCTAGGCAGGCCAGGGGCTACTGTAGCTGACCATCCTGTGGGGTCCCGCAGCTGTAAACTGGACCTACTTAACCTTACTTTGCAGTAGCAAATAGTGGTCTTGTGCAGTCCTGCTCGTCTCTTGCCACTTCTCTGGGGATGCAGGTGGAGCTATGGACTGACTGTACTTCTAAAAGCCTTGTATCTTTTCATAGCATCAGCCAGAAAAGCCGCTTCCTTTTCTCTCTGACTATTTGAACCAGAGTTTCAAATACCACTCAGGACTGAACTAGGAATCAAACGTTATTACTGATAATAATGATTCTAAAATGCTATTTATTGTGCTGGGCACTGGGCACAGCACTTTACCTGCATTAGCCTATTTAATGTTAACAGCCCTGTGGGTTTGGTCCCTGTGAAGACCCTTCATAATATAGATCGGGCCTAGAAAGGCTAAGTCATGTCTGAAGTTCTCCCTAATTAGAAGAGGCAGAGCTAGGGCTGGAACCCAATTTACTTTGACCAGAGTAGAGTGATACTTCCTTTGAAAAGAAAAAGAACTTTCTGGATTCTGGTGACTGTTGTTATTTTGGAAATTAGTCAATTGGTGTATGTATTCTCAGCATGTCTCAGCAACTCCTAATGGAAACAGAATTTGGAGAGGGAACCTCCCAAACCCGGATGTGATGAGGAATAAAAGTGAAATGGCTTTATAGCACTTTTAAAAACCAAAACAACGGTTATACATGTCCTGTTTCTGTTGTCTCCATTTTAATTTTAAAAAGATCTTATGGAGTTAAAACAAATTATTTTTAAAAGTGTAAGACCAGAAAGCACATACAGAATGATTACAGAAACACAGAAGTGTTTCTGTAGAAGAGAAATTTTAAATGAATTTCAATGAAGTGAAAAAAAAAGCAGAACACTGAATGCTTTTATTGGAAATGAGCTACACTTGAAGAATTACTTTGCAAGCCCCTAAATTTCAAGTTCTAATAGCTGTCAGATAGCATTGTCATATTGTGGAGGGAAATGTGCTCACTTTCTGTAGATGGGCTTATTTCTGGCACTTACTAGTTGAAAAATCACTTGTAAAGAACGAGGTAAAGGATAATATGAAAGGTTTCGGGATTCAGGAAGTACTTTCTCCTGGATTTCATTAAATCTAATGAGTCAGATCAGTTTGGAGTCTTCAAATTTTGTGTGTAGTATTTTTTTTTAAAAAGAGAATATCTATTGGATCACTAATGAAAAAAGAAAAACACACACACAATTTTCTTTCCTCTCTACTCCTCCAAAAAAGCTCTTAAAAAATAGAATCAAATCGTTTTCAAAAGCATGCCTTCAGTGGCCATTTTATTTGCCACCAAATGTCTGGCTTGAGCTCACTTGAAAATCCTAGTGTGCAGCCATACTGAGGGCCTCCCGTCTTAAAGTGAGAGTCCAGAAAGGAAATCGTCATGGCCTTTGTATCCCAAGTCAATCTGAAAACGTCATGGCTTTCATGAGGACTCAAGTTAACTCAGCACGCACTACATGCAAGACGCACTATACTATGTGCTGGCAAGGGCACACAGACGGCTAACGTCCAGTTGTTGCCCACAAGGAAATTTGTCATCTAGTGAAGACACATGGAATCCACAAAGCAGGAGCCAGATCCCTGGGACAGATCTCTCTGGGCTGCTATTTTGTATCCATACCATGATACCAGGTAACATTCTCTAATTCTGTGAATGTGAATACCCCAGGAATAACACAGACCATAACTGCTGGAAAAGTTCAGAGGGGAAAGGCTGCTGTATATGAAGACATCCTCCAGCCCCACCTCTCCACCCCCAAAAGATACACATGGCGCTACGCTGACTGGCATCTTTAAATGATTAAACTATTTCTGAGGGAAAAGCTTAGAAAATTTAAAATGGCACTTTTCAGGCCATAGTCACAGGAAGCAGGCACCTCCTTGTGACTGCCCCATACTCTGAGTAATTGGGCCAGGTTGGAATAGTCAGTCCACAGACGTCATGTCTACACCACCATAAACATGTACACAAATCCAGAGCATCATCTCAATGATGTGTTTTATCCACGGAGTTGTTTGGGATCTTGCAGATGTAGCCTCCAGAGAAAAGGAGCAAAATGTACATTTTTGAGTTTCTGTTCAATTAGGAGGAGGATTTGTAATTCTCAAGTCTAATGGACTTGATTCCCTTCTCAAAACCAAATTTAGAAAACTTTTCTACAGGTCAGCGTGGTGATAATGCCAGTGATAAGACGCTGTGCACTAATCATCGTGCGAGGATCTGGGGAGGCCCCAGAGAGGAATGACTCTACATACCTGACCTTTGAAGATTTCTCTGCCTGGTGGGGAAGACAGAGTGCTAAACCAAGGGTTGCTAATTTTTTTTTTTTCAGTTAAAAATGGGACCTCATACTCAACAAAAGTTGCTAGTCAATGGTTTAGTGTGGGAAATTTAGAGCTCAAATATCGACAGGGCCTAGACAAGAGACCAGGCAGGTCTGGCAGAGACTGGAGAAGTGGAGGAAATGGAGAAGGTCTGTGCTGTGGGGCGGGGGAGGTCGCAGCTCAGTCCTAGCAACGGCTTCCTCGGAGAAATGGTTCAGAGTTGCCAAATCTTTTGCTTCCCCCGCCCCTCCACAATCCAGAAATCCTGATTATTAATAAAGTGAAATCTCTCTCAATTTTTTAATGTTAGCAGCTAATTTAAAAATATCTTTTTAGCACTGTGCCAGGGCCAGCAAGACTTCTCTGTGAGCCCACTGCAGAAGTCTGCAAGCTGCCGCTGTAGCATGCTTGCTTTAACAAAGTCACGCTGCTAACTGGGCACATGACTTACTCAAAGTCTCTTGACTTCTCTGGGCCTCAGTTTTGTCACCTGGAAAATGGGGTTAAATATATATTTTCTCAGACTATGATAAGGAATCTAATGAGATTAACAATGTGCAAGTGATTAAGAAAAGTTTTTTTAAAGGCACAAAGGGTGGGACTCCTGAGATACTGTAGCTTTGGTTGCTTTGTCTAACCAGCTCATTCTAATTCAGAACAGTCCCAATGTTTCAAATGGATCCTAACAGTCTTGTCATGTTTTTGAGATGGAGCCTTTCTATATAGGTGAACTTATTGCAAATGCACTAATTTCCACGTGACATAAACACTGGGTTAATGGGTTCTGAGTAAATAATAAAACTACATTCATGTGCATCTGATTTGGCAATTATTTAGAATCATATTAGATCCCGTCTGATGCAGAAGACATAATTGGCCTTTCTCAGAACTACAGATTAGCACGTTTGTTCTCCCTATTCAAACGGAGAGAACTCAATTTTATAAATAGAGAGATTGATATGGTCTTCACATCAGTTCCGGGAAATGTTTTAAATGGTGAAGTTTGGAACATCTCTTTAATTCTGTTCTGGTCATCCCACTCCTAATCACATCACTCAAGCAACAGCGACAAATAACTTCAATTTCTAATAAACAGCTGCATTAAGGCCAGTTAAGCTGGAAAGTCCATTGTGGAGATTGCAGCTCAGCCGAATGACAAGGCAAATCAGTCCTGGAGTTTTACCCCAGCTATTCCGCTGGTCTCTTTTAGAGAAAAAAACATGTTGCTCCATATGGTTTCTGTGGGGTCAGATTTGGTGCTGACGTTTATAGTTTAGTGCCTCAAACATCAGAAACCAACTTTTAGAAGGTGCTGCAAGAATCTGGGCAGGATGAATCTCCGAAATTAGCTCTTTTTGGTTAAGACTCTTGTGAGGAATGTCTGGCTTTAGAATAAGGTCGAGTTTCATTTGAAAAGAAAATTTTGCTTTTTGATTACTTGCTTTGAAAACTCCTTTCCCTTTAATTCTATCAGTTTTTCTATACTTCCTTCCTGTTTTTATAATCAAAGAGGCCAAAATGTCCCTTTCACTCTGCATAAGGAAATCAAGCTGGATTATGGGGAAAAAAACCCCCATAAAATTTGTGATTGAAAACTCCCACAGATTGTGCCTGTGTAGGCAAATCGATCTATAAAAGGAAACGATCTATCTAATGTGAAACTCCTCTACACAGAGTTTTCAACGAACACATCATGCCACGGAACAGATCAGGGACCCTTGCAGCTGTGATTTCGATTCCTTTTTTTTTTTTTTTTTTTAATCCGGAGATAGCTTCCCTAAAGGAGAATAGCTCCTTTGGAGACCTTTCTGTGTTTCAGGTTCTTTCATAAGCTCTACTTGGCCACTAATTTGCTTCCATGGAGAGGTGACTGGAACACACCACAAAAATAAGCCACTGAGCATGTGGACAGACAAATTTTAAAGCATTAATAAACGGACTTTTTGGAAAAAATTTAAAGCAAGGAAAATTCTTTATGGCTTACTGATGTGAAATCTTGTCATAAAAAATGCTAGGCAAAAGAACTGAGAAGAAAAGATCAAAAACTGACCTACTTCTGATTATTTTGCCCGCTCTGACCTCATACAAATACCACCATATGCATATTGCTTCAAAATGGAACAATATTGAAACCCAAGGCAAGACCTGCCAAAGCACAGACTGAGGCCACAACAAAACACTGGTCACCAGCATCAAGATTCATTGCATTTTTCAGTCTTGGCTAGTCTGGTTTTCTGTTATTCCAAAAATGTATAACACCTGATTTATTCAGTCGTACAACCCTTTGTCAAAGTGGTAGGCCTCCTGAAGCACACACAGAGAAATAAAATGTTTATATGAATATCTCTGTATCTATATAATATTTTATATATAAGCAAGTTACAAAGCGTTACCCTGAAAACAGGATTTTTCTTTTTCAGTGCCACTAGGCACTATTAATTCCTTACAGCGGAAGTAAAATAATGCAATTATGATTAACTAAACAACTACTGTTTTTTTTTCTAAAATACAACTTTGAAAATATCCAGTTAGAGGGAGCAATATCCAGTTAGAGGGAAATATTTTAAATATTTTACCACCAAGCCAAGTAGCCTCTATAACATGCGTGGGGAGAACCCCAAAAACAGAAAGCAACAGTCACTTTCCTTCCCTGCCTTTAAGTGGACATTTCTGTACATGCTAATCACTCCGCTGTTGATAAGAAAAAGACATGAAATTCAATAAACCTATTCTATTTCAAATAAACAAGAGTCATAAAGACTTCTCAATATTTCCATATTTTAAAATAAATTTACAGCTATCTTTCAGCACTACACATAACAATTTATTGTACCTGAATATTTACTTCAGTTGACTAAAGTCCATATGTGTCAAATAAACCTGAAAGACACTCGTTTTTTTAATCTGATTCTCCCAGTTAAACAATATAGTAATTAGTCACAAATTTCATAAAAGTTACAGGGATGTAATAGCAGCTTGTAAATTGCGTTGCACTGCATAATATATGATTCCATAAATCATCACAAAGCATAAAATAATGAGCAAGACCAAAGGCTGGGTAAAAATTAAACTCTAAAACAGGATTTCAACAAAATTTATCATTTTATCTTTTTTAAGAAGCTATGACTGGACATCTAAAAATAAAAGGAGAAATTGTTTATAAAAAGACAACCCATTTTGTTTAGATTACAGCCATCTTTGGAAATGGTAGAGATATACAGAGAAAACAGGATCATGCAGCCACTGATTTCCATTTTTAAGAGGAATTATTAGCTAACCAACCAGTTCAGATTTGATTACATATAAAAGGCCTCAATTTCACATGGGGGAGGGAAAGGGATAAGGGATCAGGGTGATGGGGGAAAAAACCATAAATAGCACTTACTCAATCACTAACAAAATCAGAAATCGAACTGGTTTTTAATCCTCATAAGTGACATTAAAGCAGAAGAGGCATCTAGTTGCGTTGCATATATTTACAACCTCATTAAGAATATTTTGTCTCTATTTTCTTCCACTAAATTCCCTTTACTGGAATCACAAAAATGACGTAAGATTAACCAAAATGTGCAATTTGAAAATCTTTCCAGAAAATGCTTTCTATTATCTTTATTTATTCTTTCTGGAGTCTGGGGGCAATGGTACTCGATCTCTAAGTTAGCTACTATTTGCCATAAGCTCCTGGTCCCCCACTTTCTGCGTCCTTCTCTCAGAAAGGCCAATACAGAGTGCTGAATATTTTCCACCTAGACACAGATACATAAAAACAAATAGTCTTACATTTACTAAGTGTCCTAGACAACAAAGAGGAGACAAAGTTCTATCTTAAAGACAGAATAAAGCACAATTTCAATGAAAACTACCATAAGTATTAATATTGATAGCATTCTAAGGAGATACACATGCGATTATTCTTTGTTATTTTTCATCAAGTAACGTATGTTCCTTTTTTGCATCTGTACCGTCAAACTCCAAAGAAATCACCCCAAACCAATAGAAAATTCCATTCAGATATCAAAATAGTCTTACCAAAATCCTTGAAATCACCCAACCGACTTTTTAGAATAACAAGTTTTTTAAATTGTGTACATATGAATTATACTAAAAACCTCTCCAAACTTCACTTAATTTCATTTATAGCCTCTGAAAACGTGAAAACTTCTTTAATACCCTGGTGCCCCCTTTTGGTGTAGAAAGATCAAGGCATTTTTTTCAATTAAAAAAATCATATACACTGTACGTATTCATTCACAAGACAGTAGTGTTTAACTTGGGAAAGGTCGATTCACACTGCAGATGGCTCATGGTTATTAGAGCTTTTGTTCTGCCTTTACTGTTACCAGTTATTGATCTAAAACATGTGCAAACAAACAAAGCTAACTCTTTCAATGGGAAAGGAAAAGCGTCCTTTCCCTTAGACAATTGGCATAGCACCGCTCTGATTCCTCGAGTTCTCGTCCCAGTCTTCATGGTAAATAAAGTGACCCGTTACCTTTGCTACAGGACATTCAATGGCTCGCTGACGGCTGCATTCAGAAGATATGTTTTTGTCTTCGATACATTTATGCTGTATGTCTGTCTATCATCCTGAGGAAAGAAAGGCTGGTGAGCATGTATAGATCCTAACATCTATTGACGAACAGCAAGTCCAAAGCAGGGAGACACAGTCTAGTAAACAAGCTTTGTCAAAAGGGGCAATAAAAGTTAGCATTTTAAAGAGTTTGACCAAAATTTAAGAAAAGGGAAAAAAATGAAATAACCTTACGACTTTTCATATGTTAGAGCTGGTAATTATGCCTCGGAAATAAGTTCTTTCCACGTTCACCAGCACTGTGTGAAGACGACGAGCTGATTTCCAGCAGGGATATTGAATCCTTCCATCTGAAGGACCAATCAAGTGTGAAGTACAGTATAGTTTTAGATTCAATTGAAAGGAAAAAGCTTGACTACTAGTTCATAGCATGACAACTTTCATGGATTAGTTCAGACCCTATTCTCCTCCCTGAAAGGGTATCACAGCATGAAGACAGTTTTCAATGCACTAAACTTTAATAGCTGAGTGGGGGAGCCAAAGCTTCCCTTTGGTCTCTATAGAAACAGTATAGCCCAAATTTGAGGCAAAATTAAGGTCTTTGGTCTTAGGTGCCGTATCTCCCCTCAGAGGTTCCTTTTCACAAACAGACTTTGGCCTTTATCAAACGTACACTCTTTTGGGGGTTACTGTAAAAGGGAAGAGGCAAAACCTACTTCATTATTTGCCCCTCTGAACTCCACACAGGCGGCCATTTCAATGAAACACCAGCGAGCCACCCCGATGTGTGGCTCCTGGTGTCAAAGGCAGGTGGGATCATCTGTAAGGAAAGCCTTTGCTCTTTGTTGTGTTGGCGGTGGTGGCGGTTGTTGACAGAAAGCACACGGCCGGCTGGCCGGCCGGCAGGCCAGGCCCAGGCCTCGGCGCTCAGGCTGGCGCAGGCCCGCCCCCTCTTCTCCCTCGGCTTCCTCACGTCCCTCGGCCTCCCTCGGGGACTTTCCCACAGCAGCCCCGGAATTCTTCCCCCTCCCCAGCCCCCAGCTCCTAACAGTGCCCTGTAAGAGAAAGAGTTGTTCCAACCACCCTGGAGGGGTGCGAATGGTGGCACAAACGAGACACTTTATTAAGAATCTACCAGGCTTGAATGTCCCTTGTCAGAATTCCCAGTCAAAGGCACCGAGACCCTAGAACTGGAGGAGTTTCTTCTAACAATACAGTTTTACTTTCCACTCCTGTCAGCTGCATCTGAACTTACCTAAAACGTTATTTTGGTTCTTTCCTTTCCTCCTTGTTAACAACTTCCTCTCCAGGTTCAGGACTCCTTTACTGATAAGAAAATGCACCCTCCTCATCTGCCTAAGGAACCGGACCCCAAACCTGTGATGCAGAAGTTCTAGGATTCATTTCCCTGGAAGCTTATAACCACCACAGTAGGGTGGGGACTGGGGCAACTTCTCATCCCTCAGTGGTGCTCATGTGTTTAGATACTGATGAGAAGACCTCTAAAGAATATGAATTAGGGGATGTCAGAAATGGCTTTCTTCAGAAAATCCTATTAAGGATATGATAGAAGAACTGGCTTGGAAATCTATCAAACGAGCCTGTAAGAGCTATCGATGGAACCCAAACCCATGGTTGGGGTCCCCTTGTCTAAAACGTCACATTCATATCATGCCAGCAGTACTACAATATAATTGTTAACTAGCATCTGGACTTCTAGAACTCTCAGGAAGGAGCTCAAAAACATTTTTTATACTGAAAAAGCTGCCCTTTGGTATCCAGCATCGAACAACATGGCCAAAATGGACAGCCTGCAGAATTATTCCAACTGTGAGGTGGCTACTTGGGTTGCCACCCAAAAGGAGACTGATGCTATTAATAGCTGGAGATGATAGATAGATAGATAGATAGATAGATAGATAGATAGATAGATGATAGATAGATAGATAGATAGACAGATAGATAGATAGATAGATAGATTGATTAGATAGATTTTATATCTATCTATCTATCTATCTATCTATCTATCTATCTATCTATCTATATAAAGAGAGAGAGAGAGAGAGAGAGAGTCATTTTTCACACTTGAAAGCCAAGAGGCATTGGCGAAAGAAGAAAGACACAAGAAATGGGCTGAGTCATTGACAGCAGAAACAGCAGAGATTAGAAGCAGGGATGGATGGAGAGGCTATGGTGATGGTGGCATAGATAGCAATAGCAGATCACAAGTGAGAAGCAGTGATGCCCGAAAGTTTCTCAGGGCATCCCAACCTAAAAAGTTTCACAGAGCAGAGAAGAGAGGACACTTGCCACATACAGAACAGAGTGATACACTCATTCAAGCGTCCCTGCATCCCATCCATATATAGTTCCATCTATGGGGCACCATATTTTAAAAAGCACAGACAAATATAGTACCTTGTAGAAATATTTTCATCAATCACCATTTACAATTTTAAAGTTGGTGTATAAATCTCAAAGTACCTAGAACACTTATCAATTCAGACAGGCTCATTCCTCTGAAGGTGCTATATAGCCAAGGTAGTCCTGGAATATTTGTGATTCACTAGTTTTATTTTATTGATTGAAATTATTTCCAAAGCTTATTATTATTTTTAAATGGCCTAGCATTGAGCCATGTACACAATAGGCACTCTATAACTGTGTGTTGAGTGAGTAAATAAATCATAAAAAAGTCAATAGTAAAATAACCAAGAAGGGTGTCCTCTGGCCAGATTCTTGAAATAATTCACTCATGTACTCATGCATTCAACCAGCATTTACTGACTGGGTAATGCACAGAATGGTTGTGGGTGTGTGTGGGTATGTGTGTTGTGGGGTGCTGGGGTTGACAAAGGCCAGCATGATGTACAGAAAAACCCTGCTAGCATCCATCAATTTAATATCCATTTGTTAGATCTAGCAGAGTAATATGAAAATACAAATGGCCAAGAAACACTTGAAAAAATATTTTCACTAATAATAAAAAAGACAATCAAAACAATGAGATAACAGATTGATAATTGCTTGTAGTAGAGTTGGTATAGGTAGACAAACAGCCTTTCAGGAGGGAAGTTTGTCAAGTTTAAAAGCACACATTAACTCTCAGGCTCAGTAATTCCACTCTGAGGAATATATCCTAAGGTAATAATTAAAGACATACACTAGATTAAACTACAAGGATTTCATTGCGATATTATTCACATTAATAAAATATAAGACAACCTGAAATAAGGGCTTGAATGCTTTATGCTACAGTCATACAATGAGATTAATTAAATAGCTATTATAAACTACTTCTTTTTAAATTGAAGTACCATCAGTTACAATGTGTCAATTTCTGGTGTACAGCACAATGTCCTAGTCATGCATATATATACATATATTCATTTTCATATTTTTAAATTAAAGGTTATTACAAGATATTGAACATAATTCCCTGTGCTATACAACAGAAACTTCTTTTTTAAATCTATTTTTATATATAGTGGCTAACATTTGTAAATCTCAAACTCCTAAATTTATTCCTTCCCACCCTCTTTCCCCAGTAACCATAAGATTGTCTACTATGTCTGCAAGTCTGAGAAACCACTGTTGAGAAGAATATTAACATGGAAAGATATTCACAAAATACTAAGTGAGAAGTTTTTTAAAGATATTTATTGATTTTGATCATCAAAGTGATTCATATTTATAATAAGGCAAACAAAATTGAAGAGAATTGAAAGTAAAAGTCCACTATGGTACCAGAAATAAGAATTGTTAGCAGTTTGGTATACATGCTTCCAGACTTATTTCTTTTGCATATACAAATGTAATCAAGTCAGTTAGACTAACAGAAGTCATGGAATAAAAAGATATTCACTGTTTATTTCAAATTCAGGTTTAACTGGGCATCCTGCATTTTTAATTTGCTAGATCTGGCAATACTAGTTCAGAGGCAAAGCAAGGAGATGAGAAAGAGGAAAGGGAGACAGGAAAGTTCTTTCCTGACTGGTACTGTTGTAAATTGGCTTTTCACCAGCAGGTGGTTAACACTGACTCTTTCCTGGATGCTTTTGTGATTTCATGGATGCTTGTGAGACCCCTGCATTGCAGAGGATCACTGGCTACCAGTCTGTACATTTTCACCTGCCTCTTCTTTCCTTCCTGAGCCTAGGTTTCCTGGCTTCCTTAGCCAGCTTTTTGTTTTGTTTTCTTTGAGTCGCCAACATTTTATTTTGAAAAAACTTTCAAACTTACAGAATAGTTTCAAGTATAGTGTAATGAACTTTTACCCTTTATGCAGATCCATTAATGGTTACTATTTTGCACACTTGACATCACACACCTCTCTCTCCTTCCCTCTCTTTCCACACATGCACACACACATGCATATTTTTATCATTATTATTGTTGTTTTGCCGGGCTATTTAGGAGTAAGTTGCCAATATTCTGAATTTTTGTCGCTAGATACTTCTCTGTAAATCTCCTGGGTACAGACAGGTACATTCTCTTGCAGATATATATATCTAAATTATCAGGTGTGGGAGGTTTAGCATTGATATAATATTGTTATCTAGTATATAGCATTGATATAATATTGTTATCTAGTATACAGATAGCCCATATTCAACTTTGATCAATGATATTCTTTATAGCAATTTTCTTTCAATCCAGGATCACATAGTGTTTAGTTCTTATACTTTTCCTATGCCAGCTGCTTTTGACCATTTTAATTCAACTACCCTACCAGACCCCTGTTTCAGGAACGATTAGACCATCTTTCCCAGCCTCATCTGTCTGAGACAATTCAGACTGGTTATCACAACACCAGGAACCATTCCAATCTATAAAGAGGGTCTAAGAACTGGAGTCACCCTTCTATAATATTCCACAATATTTTGCCTTGTCGGAGGGACTGCGCTGGTGATGGATTTGCCTAAAAGGCGGCACAGCCCACGGTGACTGTGAGGTCCACCTACAATATCTGGGAGCAGTCAAGTCAACCCTCCAACAGAGCCCCACCCCCAGGTGAGCTGGGCCACCTTATCTACATTCACCTTAAAATTGATGGCAGCTTCAAATCACAGTAAGCAAACTCCTTCCCTCAGACTGACTGAGCACTCTGATGGAGAATGACCATTATGAGCAGGTTGGAAATGCCTTCAGAAAGCAGTTATATCAGATGGAGTGACCACGACACTATAGTTCACGTAGCAGACCACTCCATCTGAACAGTCACCGTACAGAAGAGAAAAAGAACCCTTAAATTGACCCTCGTGGACACAGAAGTCGTCTCCCTAGAGCAGCCATAGCAAATAGAACATGTCCTAGACAGTGTGTGCTTAATAAGGGCTGGTACAACTTTACAAAAAAAATTATATTTACAACCAGACTTCTCCAGTTTCATAATCTGTGTACTTACCATTTCTTTACAGGTATCTCCAATGCAACAACCCCAAAGAGAATTCCTGAATTTCATTTTTCTCAAAGCCTATTCCTTCTCTAATCTTCCCTATCTTACAGGTAGAACTCCACCATCTCCTCCAGTCTGTGACAGTTTCTCAGTATTTTCTTGTTTTTCGTGAGCGTGAGAGTTTTGAAGCGCACAGGTCATGTATTTTGTAGAACATCCCTCAATTTGGCTTTGCAGATGTTTTCTCATGATTACACTAAGCTTACAAATTTTTTGGAAGACTGTCACAGATGTGAAGTGCCCTTTTCATTGCATCATATAAGGGTATGCATGATAGGACAGCAATAAGAATGAACGAATTACAACTCTAATCAACAACATGGATTAATCTCACAAAGGAAGAAGCCCTATACAACACAGTACATAGAGGATGATGTCACAAGACTAAATTTATTTATGCCATTAAAAATCATGAGACTGATTACCCTTGGGGGAGTGGTGACTAGAACGAGGCAGAAAGGGGCTTTTGGGATGCTGAGTTCTCTTTCTTGATTTGGGATCTGCTTAGTAGGTGTGCTCACTTTGTCATAATTTATTGCGGTTTACACTTATGATTTGTGCACTTTTATAAATGGGTGTTGTACTTCGATTAAAAGTTCAAAAAATGTTTCCCTGAGGGTCAGAGGACCTGGGTTCACATACTGGCACTGGCACTTACTGTGCTAGCTATGTGATCTCAGGAAACTTGGCCTCTCTAGCTTCAGCTTCTTCATCTATAAAATGGGATAACAACATTTTCCCAAGGGTGTTGTGAGGATTAAACTATGTTATATACACAAAAAAAAGTGATCCTAATTTCTAAACATCACATAGTGATTGCAGTGTGGATCCTGATAGATTCCAGTGAGAAGAGAAAGAATTTCACATTTCTCTCTATAGAGCCTGGACACCAGGGCAAAAACAATAGCCAGAAAATGGTATGACAAGTGGTTACAGCTTCTAGGGAATGTGCAAGTAATTATGACTAAAACATAATTAGATATGGAGCAATCTCTAGTTTCTAGTGTACTCAGAATTAATTTTTCTGCACTTTAGCTACATTTCCATATGATCAGGAAAAAGGTATATTCAAATAATGACGTAGGTAGTTGAAGGCAAACCTCATTTTATTTTAGATTTATGGCTATTTCTTACCAAATATATTTTAATTCAAAATAATAAGATATGCTTAAATGCTCTAAGAGTGGACCCTATTAATTTTTTAAATATTGATGGCCAGAAGAAGAGAGAAAATGGCCATTTTAAGGTTGAAAGCAGTTTTTCTCTGTTTTCCTATGAGTGGATGCACAGTCCTCATTTGGGGTAAATATTTGGATGATGTGGTAGCAACCTTCCAAGATGACCTCAGTGATTCCTGCCTCCTGATATCACACCCTTGTGTAGTAATCTCCCACATTAGACCTGGGTTGGTCCATGTGATCAATAGAATATGGTAGAAGTGTTGGTATGTCATTTCTGAAATAAGGTTATAAAATATAATGGCCTCCATCTTGGGTTCTCTCTTGCTAACTCTTGAATCACTCACACTGGGGGAAGCCAGTTGCCTGTCAAGAGAACACTTAGGCAGTCTATGGAGAGGAAACAGCCAGTGAGGAACTAACTAGCAATCACAGGAGTAAGCGTAGAGGCAGATGCTCCTGCCGTCAAGACTTCAGATGAGACCGTAGTCCCAGCCAAGACCTTGACTGCAACTTCAGGAGAGATTGTAAACCAGAAGGACCCACCTACCCAAATCCTGAATTCCTGATGTACAGAATCTCTGAGACAATGTTGTTTGTCTTAAGGGGTTAAATTTGGGGGATAATTCCTTACATAGCAATAGAGATGCTTAGTTTCTCTATGTAAATATAAAACCAGAATCTAATTTCAGAATGGGGAAGTTTGGGAAAATGTGGAGCTAAACAGATTTGCACAATAATGTAAAAAGTCATCAGCTGTCCTCATTACAAGCTTGCATCTCTTTAAGGATTCTGATAGTGACATGAAAGTAAGAAAGAAAGGAGATTCTTCTTTTTCTCTGGTGTATAGGGGGAAGGTATTGGGACCCTGACTAGAGTATATGGTCAAGGTCATTCCCAATGAAGACAAGTAGGTTGGCTCCAGACCACAGTGGTGGGCCAGCGGCTAATAAGAAGGCAGGCTAGTAGGAAGTCATTGGCACAGTTAAATTGACTGTAGGGCAAATGGACTGTAGAAGCCACATTGTCTAAAATACAATCTTAAGCTTTTCTCCTAACTGTTAAAATTCTTCTTGTTGTGCCAAACCTCCAGTAAAAAGAAGGTCTTGTGATAATGATTCCACTCCAGCAGTATGGGGGTGGCCGAGGTGGCCTACAAACATAGAAGTCTATGGTGACTAGTGATAACCAGGACATATATGTCACTATTCTATGGGGATTCTCAAAAATACATGGAGAAGAGAACCCAATAAAAGACTAGATTACTGGCAATCATGGAATGTGCAAGCCCAAATTACAGTGGCCTGGTTTTAAAGGGGAGGGTGAATGAACCTCAAACACTAGAGAAGTTGGAGAGAAGAATGATGATGTTCCTGTCATCTCCATCTGTAGCTTTGCACAAGGTCTTATTGCTCCTTTAAGAATCAGGAAAAGTAGAATTAAGTTTCAAGTTTTGATTTTTAGTGGACATTCTGGGTTGACAACCACAGTGTTGGTTCTTTCTTTTTCTTTCCTAACAGAATCCCAATTTTGATCAGGGGTCCATCCCTCCCCTATGAAGCCATGTGGTTCTCAAAGTGTGGTCCACCGATCAGCAGCATCAGTATCACCTAATAACATGTCAGAATTGAAAATTCCTGGTCCCCACTAGGACCTACCAAATCAAAAACTCTGGCTGCAGCCAAGCATTTTGTGTTTTAAAATAAGTCCTCCAGTGATTCTGATGCACGCTAAAGTGACAACCATTGGCCTAAGGGGATCTGACTCCCTTAGTGATATCTGGGTTGGGAATGGTCACATGACCTGATTCTGGTCAATTACATTTGAAGAGAGGACTCCTGTATGGCTTCTAGGAAAAGTTTGCTCATTGCTAAACTAGAGGGATATAAAAATATGGTCTCTCTACATCTTCCAGGTGGTGTTATATTTGGAACTGTTGCAGCCATGTTGCTACAAGCCTAAGGACAAAGCTTATGCTGAGAATGGCATAGAGATGGAAAGATAGAGATGGAAACATCCCATGGTTTTCATAACATCACTGAAAATCAATTAAATAAAAATCTGCCCTATCTCTGGTCTTTCTGTTTTGTGAGATAATATGTTTCAGTAAAAATAGATAACGAATGAGCCAAGGGCAAAACTAAGAGAAAGATGGAGGTGGGGATGAGGGTTGGGGGTAGATGATATTTAAAGGGAAAAGAATACAAGAGGGCTAAATGTTTGGAAAACCTGAGCAGCTGAATCAGTGCAGAGTCACAAGAAGACCTGATCACTGAATCATGACAGCTATATATGTTTAAAACTGCACAAAAATACAAGACAGAATGGGAAAGGGCCCCAACAGCTACACAAACTCTAGGCCTCAATTCACTCAACTTTGAGAGGTGCTCCTAGTTTAATAAGCAACTAAGATTATCACTAAATATTGCTTGACATTCTGCTTCTCAGCTTCATTCTTCACGAAGACAGCACTTACTGTGTTGGGTGGGTGACACTGGCTGTAGAGCACCTGTCCTGGACAGAGTTCAAGCAAGCCACTTCAGAGGCAGCAGAGATCCCTGGGGCCACCACAGCTGGCTGCCTTGCAGTTAATTATGATGGTTTCTAGTTCAACGATCTGTGACTAGAATATTGAATGGTTAATAAAACAGGCTTTAGAACAATCATGCCTGAGGCAGGGAGAAAACGGTTGGGGCCATCCCCTCAAATAAAGTAAGTATGTGAAGAGCAGGTTTGGGGGTGTCATTGATTTCTTTTGTTTTTATTCCATCCAATGCAATGGAATGTTCCTTAAACCAATGGTTTTACTGGTACTGAATTTTAACAGTCAACTGAATTTTAACAGTCAACAGGAATTTACTGAAATGCCCACTGCACCTCCTGAAAGAAATGAGAAAAACTGGCAACAGGTTGGGCCTCAAGACTGGCTGGCATCACAAGGGCTGTGTGTCAGCCTGATCAGTCCAGAAACACCAGAAACATCAAACAATGGATTTGTGAATTCAACAGAGATGGATTTGTAAGCTGTAAAGTCAATTAATTATTTGTTGAGGAAGCTAGTAATTTATTCAATAAACATTATCAAAGATCTACTATGTATAAGACTTTGTGCTGTGTTCTGTGAGATACATAAAGAACAATACACAATCCCTATCTTGTCTTCCAGTAAACTATGATCTAGTGAAAGATGACAAACTATATAAATAAATCAATTTACTAGTAGTTTAGGGTCAATATCTTACTAATGGTACAAAGTAGAGGTACAATACTTGAGAGGAAAAAGTCATTTGTAACTCAAATAGTTAAGGAATATATTATGAAATGTCCACTTGAACTAGACATTGAAGGAGGAATTTGATGTTGGTCTACGAAAGTCGAGGTAATAGTAAGCTAGACAGAGGAGAGACACGCGCAAAAGAGCTGTGGCATGAGGTTGCTTTAAACAATAATAACTTGTTTTATTGCTTTTGTGAGTTATTTTTTTAAATTCTATGTTCTAATTCTCCATTCCTTTTGTATAAGAGCACAGTCAGGTCTTGGAGACTGATACTATATCCAGCAGCCTTTCTTATTCCAAATGGTTTGCAAATTCTCTTGGATTTTTACATAAATTATCTGTGAATAGTGGCGGTTTTGTTTTCCAATCCACGGCATTTTTTCTTGTTTTATTACTGTTGCTATAACTTTAAATAAAATGTTGAACAGGAATTTAGCAACATACACCCTTGTCTTCTACCTGAATTTAAAGTGAATGTTTCTAATGTTTCACCACTAAAAATGAGGTTTACTATATTTTTCTGGTACTCTATGTCAGGTCCAGGAAGTTTCCTTCTATTCTTGCTTGCCAAGAGTTTTTTTTTCCTAATCATGGATATGATTTAACTTTATGAATATTTTCCTCTATCTATTGCACTGATCATGCTTTTCTCTTCTTTAAACTGTTAATATAGTGATTTAAGTTAATAAATGTTCTAATGTTAAATTCTCCCTCTTTTTTGGCTTAAAAAAACTTTGGTCATAATCTATTTTTTTCCATATCTTGCTTGATTCAGTTTGCTGATAACTTATTTTGGATTTTTATGTCAATGTTTACAAATGAGATTGGCCCATAATTTTCCTTCCTCATACTGTCCTAAATCAGGCAAGAATAGCATGAGAAAGGAGTTAGGAAGTGTTCCTTCCTTTCAATTCACTGGGAAAGTGAATGCATGAGATTAGTATTACCTGTTCCATTAATACTTGGTAGAAACTGTCTATATAACTACCTGGGCCTGGTTTTATCTTAGCAGAAAGAATTTTTAAACAATGATTTTTATTGTTTAGAAGACAATGAAATTTCTCTATTTCTTCTTTCATTTCAGTAACATATTTTCCTAGGAATTTATCTGTTTTATCCATGTTTTCAAATGAATTAATATTAAATTGTTCATAATAACCTCTTATTATCTGCTTAATTTCTGAAGCAACTGTATTTTCATTCCTAGTTTTATTGTGCTTTCTATCTTTTCTCAATATTAATTTTTTTCAGAAGTTTGTGTATTTTATTAGTCAAAGTTTTGCCTTTAATGACCCTATCACATCTTTAATTTCCATTTGATTTTTGCTCTTTATTAACTCTCTCCTTCTACTACTAATTTTATTTATATGTTCTTATTCTAATTTCTTAAATTGAATTCTTCACTCATTAATTTGCAGTCTTTCTCCTTTATCTATATAAGCATTTAAGGCTGTACATTTCCTTTCTAAGCTCTACCCATTCCCCTCTAAGTACTTCTTCAGTTGCATTCCTTATGTTTTGGTATATAATGTTTTCATTATGATTTAGCTCTATTTTCTATTATGGTTTCTTTCTTTGATCCACGGGAGTTTTCAAACATACACAAATGTAGAGGAAAGCAGGCAATAAACTACCATGTATCCATCATCCAATTTTTTTTTTTTACCGAGGTAAAATTCACAAAACATAAACATTTTAAAGCATATGATACAGAGGTATTTGGCACATTCACAATGTTATGAAACCAACACCTCTATCGAGTTCCAAAAGATCTTCATCACTCCAAAAGGAAACCCTATACCCATTAAGCAGTTGCTCCCCATTCTTCCCTCCCCTCTTCAGCCTACAGTGATCACTATTTTACAAATCATCATTCTGAACTCATGGATTTTCATATATTTTGTCATTTTTGATCCACTGCAGTCACTACTCTTGTTAGTGTTCAAATTATCCTATATTTGGTCAATGGGAGTCTAGTCCTTTTGAGTTGGTTCCTGTGTCCTTTTGACATGACTTATAATCTTTGGTAACTTACTTGCTTTGTGGCACAACAGGATATATGAGGCTCATACTGTCCATTTTCTAATCTAAACCTGTAATCAAGAGTCCTTGATGTCATCTACCAGGAAAATCATAGACCACAATATGGGTGCTAAGGGTGCTCACTGCTACTGAGATTTCATTATTTCTAGGACTTTGCAGTGAAAAGTGCTGGAAAAGATGTATATTTTCAGTAAATCATAAGGTTTTTACTATATTACCATTCAAATCTTAGGTTACAGGGTCTTTAGTTAATTTATTTAATCATTAATTCTCTTATCTTGAAAATCCTGGATTTCAATGACATTAATATCATTACATATTTGATTGTTTCAAAATAACAGTACTATTACCACCAAGAAAAACACTACTTAATGCAGCCTAATATTTCTTCATAGCTCTATCTGTCTATTGACAATATTCCACTAGAAATGTACAGTCAAAAGAGTGTCTTAATGTTACTTGAAATAATTATTTTCCCTGTCTGGTTATGATATATAGCTAGGTTTCCCTTAAATTTTGGTAGTCACATTTAACCTAATAAAATCTAAATCTATTCACTATCTCTACTCTCTTCCTAAAAGAGGATTTTACATCATTTTAACTCCAGTCACTTTCCTATTTTAAATAATTTTGTTCCACTTTGGTTTTTTATATTTCCCAAATTAGCAATTATTACTACATTTTGCTGAATCAAAGACACCATTGATTGTAAGATGCATCATTATTTTATCTAATCCAAAGGGAAAAGATGCTGCCAATTAAACCATGACATAGCAACATATAAGGTACATCTCAATTTCAGAAATTTTGAAAAGCTTTTTAAAAGTGCATCTTACAATCATTTGAATATGGCATTAGTATTGCTATTTGATAGAGTTGATCTTTGTTTAGCTTTACCCATGTTTACCAATTCCTTTGTTCTCAATTTTCAAACCTCACTCTTTCCTTTTGAGTCAAATTTCTCTTTCTGGAATACATATTTGATAGTTCTTTTAGTATGGATCTGTGAGTGGTAAAAACTCAAGATCTATGCCTAGAGACATTTCAGATATTTTTTAATGAGGTACAACTTTCATACAGTCAACTGTACAAATATTAAGTGTACAGATTGGTGAATTTTTACATATGTGAATACCTTTACAACTACCATCTAGTTCCAAAAATGTTTTAAAATTGTACAGAATTCTAGCTTGAAGGGGTTTTTTTGGCAGGATATGGTGATATTTTTTCCATCATCTTATGCCTTCAGTTGTTGTTAAGTCTGATATCCACCTAATTGCTGTTCCTTGGAAGGTAAATTGTCCTTTCTCTTGGGTTGCTTTTAACATAATTTTGTCTTTGGCATTGTGGATTTTACTAACATGTGTCCAGATGTGGATTTATTTTATTTTTCCTGACGAAGATTTGTGCTTCCTGAATCTGAAGATTAATATTTTTAGCACATCTGAACAACAGTCATTATCTCTTTAAATATTGATTCTCCCTCATTCTCTATATTCTGTCCCTTTGAAATTTCTATTAGATATATGTTAGACCTTCCCATTCTACTCTCTATGTCTTTTTTAAAATTAACTTTATTAAGGTATAATTAACATAATTAAAACACACCCATTTTAAGTGTAAAATCCAATGAGCTATCACCAATCTTTATACCAGTGTAATCATCACCATGGTCAGGAAATAGATCATTCACATCGCTCTAAGAAGTCCTCTTGTGCTCCTTTGCAGACATATCTCTTATTCCAAGCCTTAGGTACCCACTGACATGCTTTCTATCATTATTGATTAATTTTGGCTTTTTTTTTAGAATTTCGTACAAATGGAATCATACAGTATGAACTTTCTTGTGTCTGGCTTCTTTAACTCACTCTGAGATTCATTCATGTTTTGGGGGTATATCAGCAATCTGTTCCTTGTTATTGATGGGTAATATATCATTACATGGATATGTCTCAATTCATTCATCCATTCATCTATTAATAGGCATTTCAGTTGTTTCTAATTTTAGGTTATTATGAATAAAGCTGCTCTGAACATCCATGTGTGGATATATGCTTTTATTTCTCTTAGGTAAATGCCTGAGAGTGGGATAGCTAGGCCACAAGGTAAATGTACACAGTCATCCTTCAGTATCTGCAGGGGATGGGTTCCAGGAATGTCCCATGGAAACCAAAATCCGTGGATGCTCAAATCCCTTATGTAAAATGGCTTAGTGCAGTCAGCCCTTCATATCCTTGGGTTGCACGTCTACAGATATGGAGGGCCAACTGTATTTAACTTCTTAAGAAAACTCCAAACTATTTTCCAAAGTGGCTGCACCATTTTATAGTCCCACCAATAATGCATGAAAGTTTTAATTGCTTCTCATCCTTGTCAACACCTGGTATTATCAGTCTTTAAAATTTTAGCCATCCATCCTACTACATGTGTAGTGACACATGATTGTATTTTACTTTGAAATTCCCTGATAACTAATGATGTTAAGCATCTCTTTACATATTTATTGACTGTTTTTATATCTTTTTGTGAAGTGTCTATTTAAATATTTTGTCTGCTCTTTTAACTGGGCTGCTTATCTTATTAATTTTGAGTTCAGTATATATGCTGGCTACAAGTTCCTTGTCAGAGTTAATGCATTGCAGATTTCTCTCCCATTCTGTGACTTGCCATTTCAGTTTTTTAATGTGTATTTCAAAGAACAGAAGTTTTAAATTTCAGTGAAGTTGGATTTATTAATCTTTTTCTTCGTGATTTGTACTTTTTGTGTCCTGAAAAACCTTTGCTTATGACAAAGTGGTGAAGGCTTTCTTCTATGCTTTCTTCTAGGCATTTTCTAGTTTTCACTTTTAACTTTAGGTCTATAATCCATTTGAGTTAATTTCTGTGTATGATATCAGGTAAAACTTAAGGTTTCTTTTTTAAAACCTGGATATTTAGTTGTTGCAGCACATTTATTGAAAAGACTTTCCTTCCCCAGTTGAATTTCTTTGGCACCTTTGTCAAAGATCAACTGACCATGTATTTGTGGGCCTATTTCTGGGCTCTATTCTTTTCTATCCCTATGCCAGTCTATACTCTTTTGATTACTATAGCTTAATAGAAAGTCTTTAAATCAGATAGTGCGAGTTGTCTTTGTTCTTTCTCAAGATTTTTCTGACTATTCTAGGTTCTGTTCTACCTTTTAGAATCAGATCATCAGTTTCTTCAAAAAATTATGCTGAGATTCTAACTGGGTTTGTATTGAATCTACAGAAAATTTAGGAAGAATTGATGCCATAACAAAAACAGCAGTGAATCTTCCAATCCATTTATTTAGGTCTTCTTTAATTTCCTTTGGCAATGTTTTATACTTCTCAGTATTAAAGTCTTGCACATACTTCGTTAAAATTATCCCTAAGTATTCCATGTTTGGGGATGCTATTGAAAATGGTATTCTTTTCAATTTTGTTTTCCAATTGTTCATAGCTAGTATATAAAAATTGGTACATTGGTCTTGTATCTTCTGAACTTGCTAATGTTTATAAGTTGTAGTTGCGTTTTTATAGATTCCACAGAGTATTTTATGTAGACAATCATATCACCATGAATAAAAGACAGTTTTATTTCTTCTATTTCAATCTGTATGGCTTTTATTTTTCACTGATTTCACTAGCTAGCACCTACAGTGCAATGGTGAATAAGTAGTGAAAAGCAGATGTTCTTGCCTCATTCCTGATCTTAGGGGGGAAACATTTAATCTTTCACCATTCAGCATGATTTTACTTAAATGTTTTTCATAGATACCTTTTATTAGGTTGAGAAAGTTCCCTTCTATTTTTAGTTTGCTGAGAGCTTTTATTTTTAATGGATTTGGAATTTTGTCAAGTGCCTTTTCTGTATTTACTGAGATGGTCTTATGTTTTTACTCCTTTATTCTTTTAATATGGTGAATTATACTAATTGATTTTTCAAATGGTAAATAAGTTTTACATTCCTGAGATAAATCTCACTTGGCTATAATGTGGCATGTTTTTTATATGTTGCTGGTTCAATTTTCTAATATTTAAGACTTTTGCATCTGTAGTTTTCAGTTCCTTCATTCCCTGTCCCTGTGGACTTCCTATACCTTCTTGTGAGTCTTTTTTTTTTTTTTTTTTTGCTTTTAAAAATGTGTTTGACACATATTTTTCATAATTTCTTGGCTTCTGTTTGGATGCATGCTCATATGAGAGGAATGAGGATAAAAATATGCCATTTTACTTGTGCTATATTCTTCAATAGACACTGGCATAGTTTGGCTGGACCAGAAAGTTTACATAGGAAAACAATAAGCATATAATGGGTTGAAACATAAGATATAGAGCCAGATATTTCTGGCTTCAAATATCAGCTCTGCCATTTCCTTTGGACAAATACCTTCTTTTTTTCATTCAACAAGTATTATTGAAATTCTACATTCCAGTGTATCAATTAATGATAAGTACAAAAAAAATGTACTAGGCTAAAGAGGGGAAGAGTGGCATAAGTGGAAGGGAGTTGGCTATTTTGTAGAGATCATCAGAGAACGTTTCTTTGATGAGTTACCATTTCAACAAAGACTTGAAAGAAACAAAGGAGTAAACTCTTCAGGTTTCTTGGGGAAAAGCATTTATAGCAGAAGCAATGATAAGTGCAAATGTCCTGAGGTGAGGATATACTGACTTGTTCAAGAAACAGTACAGAGGCCAGAGTGGGTCAACAAGAGTTACTGAGGGAGAGAGGAATGGTGACTTGGGTCAGCTTTGAGGAGGTAACAGTAGGCCGTGATTTGGATTTTAGACTTTATACTGAGTGAGACGGGAGCGATTGGAAAGTTTCTGAGCAGCGGTATGATGCAATGTGACTTTTATTTAACAGTATCTCTCTGGGGCTGCTGTGTTGAGAAACTACCATGGAGAGCAAAGGTGGGAGACAGTGAGTAAATTAGACCTGGAGTCTGGTGTTGGAGGTGGTGAGAAATGGTTACATTCTGGATATATTTTGACAGTAGAACTGATTGATTGGACGTATAGGTTTAAAAGATGAGAGGAATCAAAGGCATCTCCAAGGCTTTTGGCCTGAAAAATCTTGAATAATGGAGTTATTATCACCTCCTAAAATGGGGAAAGACTGGTAGGAGGAGCAGGTTTTGAATTTCTTAAGTTTGAAAAAAGTAATATACATCCAAATTGAGATGTCAAGGAAGCATCTGGATATACAAGTATTAACTTCATGTCACAGGCCAAGACTAGAGTTGTAAACTGTGCCTCAGTTTCTACATGTGTAAAATACAGAGGTTAACTGGACCTGCCTCACAACTTTTTGTATTAAATGAGATCACGTATGAAAACGCTTACCACAGTAGCCAGCATAAAGAAAGCATTCAATAAATGTCAGCTATTATTTTAAAGTTGAAAGGAGAGTTGAAGCCAGACTTTGGAGCAAATGTCTTAGATCACTGTCTAAGGAACTAAACTTTTTTCTGAAAGCAACAGTAAACCAATGAAGGTTTTGAGCAGGAAAGTGATGTTATCAAAGTGGTACCTAACAGTGAAGAGGAGTCAATGAGAATGAGTATTGAGAGTAGGCTGCTTGACTTGATGGCAAAGAAATCACTGGAAACCTTTGAAAAGGACTGTTTCAGTGGTGGGATGCACTGTTTCATGGTACGAGGGGATCAACAAGCAACTTGTAGATGAGGAATTAGAAGTAAAATAATGGAAGGAGAGAAATAAGCAAGTAAATGAAGCATCCAAATAAAATAAAGAGGAGGAGATCAGCTAACCTAAGAGCTAATGTCTTCAAATCCTTGCCCTGCATCAAGGCTCTTCAAGACCCTTAGCTTACCTAGCCATGCAATCTACAACCTCCGTATGTTTTTGTCACAGGAAGACTGGTTTCCTCACTACCTGCCTCCCCTTCCCTGAGCACACACACAAAGCTAAGACTTCACACACCTTGGTCCATGTACTTAAGCTTACCTGGAATGGCAACCTTGAACCACCTCTCTGTTTTCATGCAAATTAACTCTTCCTCTAGCACCCATTTCCTCAAGGAAGTCTGCCATTACTATTCCACCCCACAGTATATTGTCCCTCATCTGACCTTCTTCAGCACTTGTCTGTACTCCTCATTTGGTCTTTATATGCTACCTTTTATTGTTACTTTTGTGTATATCTTTCCTCTCTCCAAGTGGATTATAAGGTCCTCAAGGGCCTTATTTATCTTTGTATTTGCAGTAATAAGCACACAAGAAGCGCTCAATAACTGGCTGTTGTTGATGATGATTACAATAAATTGAATTGAGAAATAATTTCATCAAGCTACGGCAGCCTGGTGAGTCACCCTTATCACTGAAGAGAGAGACTTATCAAGGAAATAGAAGTACTCACATTAGCCTGACAGGGCTGTCTCCCCTGGGGTTGTGCTAAGGCTACAAGACTTCTTTCTCTCCATGTTGATGTTCCCATTTAGCTATTTGAACATATAGCATCCAACTTTTATAATATGCTCTGACTTCTAAGCCTTCAGCTCATTTAAGGTTGTTTGCTTCCTGATGAAAACTAGGGATACACCTTAATTTCATGCAAATCACACTTTGGGCTGCATGATTTACTCCAAATAACTTACTCTACATTCATGATGCATAGATCCTGGTTAATGTCACAAGGAACTCACATATCTGTTTAACTTGTCTGTTTCAACTTTTCTCCAATTAACAAGGTCCAGTTGTGATCAGCAGGTTCAGAAAGCCTAGCTAAGGGTTTGAACTAGAACAGAATATGAGAGAAGTGACTTTATAATGATCTACATTGTCTAGCCATTTACGATTTATACCTTGGACTAAGGGCTGCCGTACAAAGACAGCTTCTGAACCCCCTTCTCATGTGTGAGTGAATCTTTTGTTTGGGAATCTCTCATCAAATGAGTCTGAATGAGGCAGAGTTTCTCTCTCATCATAGAAGCTAAATAAGCTTTTCCCCAAACTTCCTGCAGATAGTGTATGGGCCCATGATCTGACTTGGCTGATGACAGGCATGGGTCCTAGTGACACACAGAAGCAGACAGACAGAAACTGTACTGAAGGCCACAGCTCTGTCCACTGTGTAGGACCAGCACTCTGGAGTTTAGGGCTCCACAGCACTGCTGCAGCTGTGTCCTCACTGTGTAGGATTCTGCAGCATGATCATGGCTGTGGCTTTGGCTGCAGAGCCACTCTTGTTCCTGCCTATTTTCTGAGCCTAGTTCTACTGCCTTTCCAGCAATTCATAGATGACAAAATGTCTTCTCCCAACCTATACACTGTTAATTTGAGAAATCTCAAGTATTCAGGAAACTTGGAAGATTAGTACATTCAATTACTATATATTCTTCACTTGGATTCACCAATTTGTTTACATCTTGCTACACTGGCTTTCTCTTTGTCTCTCATATATACATATATCACATATCATGACACACATATATCATACATTAATATATTTGAAAACAACTTGCAGACATCATGAGACTTCACTCCTAAATACTTCAGTACATATCTCCTAAGAACAAGGACAATCTCCTACATAATCGCAATACCAATACCATACCCAAGAAATGTAATAATCATTCTACAAAATCATCTCATATACAGTATATATTCAAATTTCCCCCAAATTGTCCCCGAAATGCCTCCTTCACTTTCTTTTTCCCAATCCAAGTACCAATGAAGTTTTGTACATTGTATATAATTGCCATGTCTCTGTAGTCTTTTAACCTGAACAATCACTTCCCCTTCTTTTTTTCTTAACATAACTTTTTCCAAGGGTTCAGGTCAGTTGTCCTGTGGAATACCCCAGATTCAGGATGTTTCTGATTACATTCTCATCATTAGATTCAGGTGAAACACTCTTGGGAGGAAGTACTTCATATGTGCTATGGTGTACTTTTTATTTTATTACATCAGGAGGCACATGATGTCATATTAGTGATCCTAAGAGTGGTGACTACCATATCTCACCAGGGAAAACAGCATTGTTCTCTTTGCAATTAGTAAGTAGTCCGTGATACCTTGACAGCATATGAATACCCTGTTGCCCAAATGAATTTTCACTCGATGGTTTTAGCAGCCATTGATGATCCTCGTCTGATTACTTATTACATTGGAGGTTGAAGTTTCTAATTTTGTCATTCTTTCCACATTCAGAAATTAATATTACTCTGAAAAGGAGAGCTTTCCTTACACCTCACCCTCCTTTGGCCCCATCACTTCAGACTCATGGAATGTTTTCATTTGGTGTACTATAATCCATTAGCAAATTATTATTTATGATGTTAAAATTGTCTCAAATTTGATCAGTGAGAACACTTCAAATCAGCTCCTGTGTCTTTGTGACTTGACCCTATTAGTGTTTGAGTAGTTCCTTTCTCTCTGGCACACAATGTGTTCCAGGCTCACCTTGTACTTTCTTCACCCTAGCCCTGTAATTAGCCATTTTCCAAGGGGCTCTGGTTCTTTTTAGTGAGTAACGGTATTTAGAAACCAATACCTGAGCTCTAGGTATGGTCATGTCACTGGGTTGTCATTACTCCTAAGCCCTTTGAGTGAATGGAGATAGGAAAAACATATACTTACATAAAATGAATTCATACTGATGTTTCTAGCTTAAATTTAACATTAGAGGGCTTTCCTTTACTTTATATTATGTATACTCACAGCTCCTTTCTTGTACCATGAAAATCTTGGTTCCTAGTAACATTAAAACATTTACTTATTTGCTTTATCCTATATGAACAAATATAATGTACTATTAACAGTAAATTGACTTACTA